>NC_142646.1:10932734-11239479 GCF_053813885.1 Theobroma cacao
TTTTGTTAAAAACTCTATAAGCCTTTGAGTTTAATGCATATCCTCAAAATATTGCTTCATCACTCTTTGCATCAAACTTCCTAGGGGCTGTTTTTCATTGTTCAATACAAAGCATTTACAACCAAAACTCCTAAGGTGAGAAATGTTTGGTTTCCTACCTTTGTAAAGTTCATATGGAGTCTTTGAAATCAAGGGTCTTATTGAGACTTTATTAAGAATATAAGCTGCAGTATTTATTACCTCAGCCCAAAGATATTTAGGTAGGTTGTTCTCACATAACATGGTTCTAGCCATTTATTTTAATGTTCTGTTTTTTCTCTCTACAACTCCATTTTATTGAGGTGTTCTAGGTGCAGAAAAATTGTGATCTAACCCCTTTTCATTGCAAAATTTTTCAAACTCATCATTTTCAAATTCTTCTCCATGATCACTCCTTATGCTAACTATGGCTAGTCCTTTTTCATTTTCTAGTTTCTTACAATAACTTAAGAATGATTGTAGAGCATCATTCTTATGAGCAAGGAAGTATACCCAAGTATATCTAGAATAGTCATCAATTATTACAAAGTCATATGATTTACCTTCTAAGCTAGTTATGCTTATTGGACCAAATAGATCAATGTGCAACAATTCAAAAGGTCTAGATGTTGACACTATTTTCTTAGTCTTAAAGGATGTTCTAACTTGTTTTCCTAGTTGGCAAGCATCACATATCCTATCTTTTTCAATATTTAATTTCGACATTCCAGCAACAAGATTTTTCTTTATTAATTTAGACATAGTATGCATGCTTACATGTCCTAATCTCCTATGCCATAATCAGCTATCATTCTCAGTATTTGCAACAAAACATACTTCACTATTCACATCAAGGTCTTCAAGAAAAATTACATACATGTTCTTCAACCTTTTTCCTATAAATGAGATTTTATTTATACTTATATCAATCACTTCACATTTAGTTGAATCAAAACATACTTTAAATCGTTTGTCACATAATTGACTAATACTTAGTAGATGATGCTTTAAGCCTTTAACTAGCAACATATGACTAATTTGAGTTTGGGAACTCTTACCAACCGTACCTATACCATGAATTCTGCCTTTTGAATCATCTTCAAAGGATAATATTCCTCCCTTTCTCTTTTCCAACTGAGCAAATAGCTCTTCATGTCTTGTCATGTGCCGTGAACAGCCACTGTCCAAGTACCAAGGCTGTTTCTTCTTTAGTTGAGCTCTTGAACATGTCTATTTTAAGTCTAGCTCAACCTATAAAACAAAATTTCAGTTTTTCTTTATAGGTACCCATACTTTGATGGGTCATTGAGTGTTAGTTGCAGCAAAAGATCCCTTAGGAATCCAAATTTTCTTAACTTTTTGCACTTTTCTTTTCTTAAAACAGTCATATGATAAATGACCATGTTTACCACAATTATAACATTTAAGTAATGCTTTAGCTGAATATTTATAGTTGTATGCATCTCTTTTTGAAGATTCATTTTTCAAGCATTTAAAAGCTGTGTTTTCATCAAGAGTTATTTGCAAGGCTTCAGACTTATTTTTTAGCTCTTGTTTTAAAGACTCAAAGTCTGTTTTTGAGTGTTCTAACTTAGCTTGCAAAATATTTCTTTGCTCAAAAACAGAGGTGAATTCTTGTTTGATTTGTTCCAAATCATTTTCAAGTAATGCAACCTTTTTCTTCAATGACTTGTATTTTGAAAAAAGTTTTTCAAATTCATCATAAAGGCATTTATATTCATCCTGTAAATCATCATAAGAATTAATGTAGGGGGATGAGGGTACCTCTGTTTCATCCTCTTGTGCCATTAAACAAATGTTTGCTCTTTTCTCAAATTTTTCATCATCAGTTTCAGAGCTTGATGTGTCACTGTTCGACCATGCAGCAGCCACCATTGCTTTCTTGGATCTTTTATTTTTCTTAGGGGTTTCATTTTCAGCAATGGACACTCGGACTTGAAGTGACCAGGTTTCTTGCATTTGTAGCAGATCATCTCCTCTTTTTTGTTGGAGTCATTTTTGTTCCTTATTTTTCATGAAGCGCCTTGATCTTTCTTGAAACCTCTTCTAGTTAGCCTTCAATTTCTTTTGCTCATTAGTTTTCTAAATTTTCTTGCAACTAAAGCTAAATCTTCATCATTATCACAAGAAAGCTCTTTCAGCTCTTCTTTAAGAATGATGGCTTTAAGTGCAATGCTCTTTTCTTTTCCTTTGCTTCCCTTCGGTTTTCTTCTTCGTCTTCCTTAAGCTCCAACTCATGAGTGAGAAGAGAACCATATATCTCATCGAGGGTGATGATGTTCAGATCTTTAGCCTCTCTAATGGCAGTTACTTTTGGTTTTTAAGATTTTGGTAGGCATCTAAATAGTCTCTTAACTAATTGATGTTCAATGATAGGCTTGCCTAGCTGACTTAATTTATTTGTAATGTTTGTAAACCTATCAAACATGCTGTTGATGTCTTCACTAGGCTCCATTTTGAACATTTCATAACTATGTGTTACGAGAGCAATTTTGGACTCCTTTACTTGAAAAGTCCTTTCATGGATTATCTGAAGTTTTTCCTACACTTATTTAGCTGCTGTACAGTTTGAGACTTTGTTAAATTCAGTGGGGGTCAAGGCACAATGTAATGTGTTGATGGCCTTAAAGTTTACTTGAACTTTCTTAGTTTCAGCCTCAGTCCATTCGGACCTTGGCTTGGGCATCAACTCATTTGTTACTACATTCACGGTTGAGGGCATAAAAGGTCCATTAGTTATGACGTCTCACATTTCATAATCTATAGCCCTAATATAGATTGATATTCTAGTGCTCCAATAAGGATAATTAGAGCCATCAAACAGAGGTGGTCTGTTTGTTGATTGTCCATCAGCAATTATGATTTTTTGTTGAGCCATTTGAATCCTCCCAAAGGATGTTAAGCCTTAAAAATAAGGAACTAGCTCTGATACCAATTGTTGGTCCCGTTAATGTGTGCTAGAGGGGGGTGAATAGCACAATTTGGCTCTTGACAATGTGTGAAAATAATTTTCAGAACTCAAGAAATTAAAAGCAGAGTATAAGATGCATAACAATTTAGAGTGGTTCGGTCCAAGACCTACATCCACTACCTTGATTATCTAACCAAGGATTTTCCCAACGATTCACTAAGAATCCGGTGAAATTCACAAGCTTTCACCAAGCTTTTACAATGTCTTTTCGCAGGCTCAGCCAAAACCTTCACACTAGTTTTTCACGGGCTCAACTAAAATCCAAAGTGGTTTTTCAAGGCTCAACCACAACCTATAATATTCAAGCTTTCCCAAGCTTGAACAACCCCTTAGAATGACTCTCCCACTCTAAGTATATAAGAAGAAGTGGTAAAAGAAAGTACTTATGATCATAAATTGATCTGATTGGTATAAGATGAGTGCTAAATACAATGACAAAGAGTAGGCGTTTAAGTGCAAACAATTGCAGTGAAGCTTTTCTGGTTTTTCTACTTTCTATAGCTCAAATCTCATTCAAAGCTTCTAAAAACTTGTTTCTAATTGTTGGAAGACCCTTTTATACTTGGAGATGCAACTCTGATGGCAATTTCATAGTTTATGGTCATTGGAAACAGTTGAGGATGAGTTCTAGCCGTTAATCTATCTTGTAGTGTTCTGGTTCATATTGTAAACAGAGAGCTTTTAGTCGACTAACTTGGTTGACTAAGTTGATTCTGTTTCTGCTTTGCAGATTCTGGCAGAGAGCACTTAGTCGACTAACTTGGTTGACTAAGTTAGTTCTGTTTCTTAAACTCTTCAGCCCGCTAATTCTCCATTTTGAAGTTTGGTCAACCATTGTTCTTCCTTGTTAAACCAACAAGCTTCCTCCTTGTTATTCAATAACATTTTGTTGATTTTATCCTTCTTTTTCTTTCAAAAATACACTTTGAAGATTTAAGAAATTAATTTCATGTATTAATTTCCTGCACACTTAAGCATAGAAATTAGACACAAATAAATAAGAATGTTTTATTATCATCAAAAACTAATGGAGCCAACAAAGCATATAATAAGATTTCTTTCTCAAAACCAATAATGTCAAAATTACATTAAGTTCGAAGAAAATAATTTTCTTTTGAAAATCAATTGGGCTTGCAATTAGGCTTAAATAAAGTAAAATTTTTTATTTGAGAAACATATGTATCTCTATGCAAATTTAATTTGAAAAACACACTTAAAGTTTTTGTTATTTCAAAACAATGATCAATTTAAGACTAACTACATATGATGTTTTTAAATCACATATGATAAAATCAATGTGATAAGATCACCATGGTAGTTAGATTATTATGATAATCTTGAAAATGAAACCAAATACTATCTATAAGAAGTTATACTAGCTAGAAGTAAAAGTATCTAATTAATTTAAAATAATTTAACAAGACAAAAAACATATTTGATATTAAGGTTACGCAAATGCTTCATATTATCAAACTTGTTGGAAAAATAGTGTATTTCATAAGTTCAAACATCTCACACTGCTAAGGTATAAGAGAGGTGAATGTCTTATATATGAAAACCCATTATAGGCTTGTTGCAAGTAAGAAAAAAGAAGTGGACTAGCATACACACAAGATTGGGCTAGGCCTTAAGAAAATGCAAATTTCCCCCTCAACGTGTGAATACACACGTGGGCTAGGTCTAAGTAAACTTTTGTAACTTGGCTTTATTTTTTCTTCTCAACTAGTAGTAGCTGAAATAGTCTTAATGATTAAGTCTTTTAACCTTATATGACTTAGTCTTAGAAGTCCAAAATATTTTGTAAGAACGTCTAAAATATTTCTCGAGTCTATTGCCTGTTGCCTTATTTTTTAAACATCTAGAATATTCTGTTGATTCATATTTCTTAAATATTATCTGACTTGATATTTTATTTGACTTAGCTTAGTCTGTTGCCTATTGCCTGATTTCTTAAACATCTAGAATATTCTGTTGGCTGATATTTCTTAGACATTATTTGAGTTGATATTTTATATGACTCAGCTTATTGATTTACTCTAATTTTATGTTGATTTTATACTGATTTTCTATAACGTTAAGTTTTTGCTTTACTTATAAATTAAGCATGCCTACCTCACTCAGAAGCACACCAATCCTCTCATCTTCTCTGAGGCTTTCTCTGCATACTCTTTCTCTATTTTCCTTCCTCTCTTGCTGGGTTTTGATTTTTCAAGAAAATTTTTCTGCTATTCCTACTATCTCTTAATAGTTTATATAAACTATAAGAAAGGATCTGTTGAATCTTAGAGGATAACTACTACAGTCCTTTGCACCGAGTTTTATACTTTGAAGGGGCGAAAATTATCCTTAGAGACAGTGATAACACGCCCCTGACTTTTTACTATTTTACTTGCTTTATTGTATTTTTCAATTCTTTCTCAGTTTATTTATAACATTCTTAAGGATAATGGATTCCCATGTTGATAATGCTGCTGCCAGTATTCCTACTGTTGCCTCTATCCCTTCTGCCTCCATCACTATGAATGGTCACTATGGCTCTTACTCCGTTGACAGTTCCTCTTATGCCTTCAGTCTCATATGCCAAACCATTTCTAGATATTTCTAAAATTGAGGTTTTTGATGACAGAAACATTAACAGATGGCAAGAAAGGATTTTTTCAATCCTTGATGTTCATGGGGTGGTTTTTATGCTAATTGATTCCAAGCCAGATGATGTCAAGATGCTAGAACCATGGATGCAAGCAAATAAGGTATGCAGGCATATGATCATTAGCACACTTTCTAATGAGTTGTTTGATGTATACAATCCTTACAAATAAGCAAAGCAAATATGGGAGTCAATGATTGCCAAATACATTGCTAAAGATATTGACGAACAGAAGTTCGTGATTGGCAACTTCTATTGCTGGAAGATGACAGATGACAAGGGCATTAACAATCAAATCAATGAATACCATAAGCTGGTGGATGATTTGAAGGCTGAAAAAATTAACTTGCAAGAAGAGTTCATTGCTGAGTGTTGATTGAGAAACTACCAGAATCCTAGAATGGCTACAAGTAACAACTGAAGCACAAGGAAAACCAATTGTCACTTGCAGGTTTGATTGTGCACATCATCATTGAAGACACAACTTGGAGGGAGATTAAGGCCTCTAAAGCTAAGAAAGTTGCAACTAAAGCCAATCTGATATAAGGTAAAACCCAGCGTCAACAGAGGTACCCTCATAAACCTGATCATAAACCCAAAGCTCCTCACCCCACCTTACAAAAGAAGAGTAGTTGTTTTGTTTGTGGAAAGACAAGGCATCATGTAGCACAATGTAAGAAAAAAGCAAAGGAAAATGACAAACCTGTTAATCCAAGAGTTACCTTGGTTAAAGGAGATGAATCCGATGATGTAATTGCTGCGATCATTTTACAAGCAAATATGGTGGCCAATGTGAAAGAATAGGTGGTAAACTCAGGTGCCACCAAGCATATTTGTACAAACAGATATGCTTTTACCTCCTATACTCTAGTAGGGAAAGGAAAAGAGATAATATACCTTGGTGATTCTCAAACTGCTTAAGTTCTTAGCAAAGGGAAAGTCTTTCTTAAGCTCACATTTGGCAAGACCTTAGCTCTAAATGATGTTCTTCATGTTCCCAATATAAAGGCAAACTTAATGTTTGTATCCTTATTGGGCAAGGTTGAGGTGAAAGTATCATTCGAATCTGATAAGATCGTAATGACAAAAATTAATGTGTTTATAGGTAAGGGTTATTGCAATCAGAGACTCTTTGTACTTAACATTTCTAATGTTCTGAATGAAAATGTCAATTCTTCAACTTACATGATTGACTCTATTGATTTATGGCTTGGTAGACTAAGACATGTTAGCATTCCCTATATTAAGAAAATGTAATTACTATGTTTAATCTCTAATATTAAATATGGATGCTTTAATAAGTGCAAGATATGTGCTAAAACGAAATCAACTAAGAAAACTTGTATTGTAGTAAATAGAGAATCTGAATTATTAAGTTTAATTCATATTGACTTAGGAGATTTAAAACAAACTATGACTAAAAGTGGTAAGCAATATTATGTTATATTTATTGACGATTATTCTAGATTTATTAAAGTTTATTCACTTAGGCATAAAGATGAAGCTTTTGACATGTTTATTAATATAAAGTTGAGGTAGAAAATCAACTGAATAAAAAGATAAAAAGAGTTAGATTAGATAGAAGGGGTGAATATATATCGATTATGATACTTGTGAAAAAGAAGGAATAATTCATGAAATTACTCTTTCATATTTCCCTGAATCAAATGGTGTAGCTGAAAGGAAAAATAGAACATTAAAGGAAATGATGAACTTTATGCTTGTCAGTTCTAATGCATATGAAAATTTATGGGGTGAAGCTTTATTATCTACATGTCATTTTCAAAATAGAATTCTTTACAAGAAAATTGGTAAGACACCTTATGAGTTATAGAAAGACTATCCACCTAACTTAAAATATTTGAAAGTGTGGAGGTGTTTTGCTACTGTAATGCTTCATGAATTTAAGAATAGAAAAATTGGTTCTAAGACATCTGATTACATGTTTATTGCTTATGCTAAACATAATGTTGCATATAGATTTCTTGTATTAAAAATGATGTTCTTGATCATAATACAATTGTTGAAAAAAAAATGCTAAATTTTTTGAACATATTTTTCTACTGAGAACTGATACAATTTCTCATACCACTTTTAATTAAAATGATTTTGAAATACAAAATGATGATTTGAGAATGAGTAAAAGACCATGGAAAGAAATTTCTTTTGGTAATGATTTTTATACTTATTTGGTAAATAATGATCTTTCAACTTATTTTGATGCAAGTTCTTCTAAAGAAAGTTTATTTTGGAAAGAAGCTATACAAAATGAGATTAATTTGATTTTACAAAATCAAACTTGAAAATTAGTTGATTTCCCACCTGTAGCCAAACCAATTGGTTGCAAATGGATTTTTAAAAGAAAATTTAGTTTTAATGGTGCTATTGATAAATACAAAGGTAGATTAGTTGCAAAGGGTTTTACTCAAAAACAAAATATTGACTATTTTGATACTTTTACTCCAGTAACAAGAATTTCATCTATTCGTGTTTTATTTGCCTTAGCTTCAATTTACAAACTTGTTGTTTATCAAATGGATGTTAAAACCGTTTTTTCAAAATTATGATTTAGAAGAAGAAATTTATATGATGCAACCTGAGGGATGTGTTCTTCTTGGTCAAGAAAACAAAGTTTGTAAATTGACTAAATCATTATATGGCTTGAAACAAGCACCAAAACAATGGCATGAAAAATTTGATTAAGTTCTTATTAGTAATGGATTTTCTATTGTTGGAATTGATAAATGTGTGTACACAAAAACTGTTGATAGTGAATATGTGATTATTAACTTATATGTTGATGATATGCTTATTTTTGGTACAAGCATTGATGTGATCAACAAAACAAAATATTTCTTGGCTTCTAAATTTGATATGAAAGATATGGGGAAAGCCAATGTTATTTTGGGTATTAAAATCATAAAATGTGATAGTGGCTTAATGCTAACACAATAGCATTATGTTGAGAGGCTACTTAAAAGGTTTGGACATTTTACTGTCACATCTGTGAGTACTCCTTATAATAATAATATCCAATTAAAGAAAAATAGTGGTGATAGTATAGCTCAGTCTAAGTATACACAGATTATTGGGAGTCCGATGCATTTGATAAATTATACTCGACCTGATATAGCTTATGCTGTGTGTAGACTGAATAAATATACACAAAGTCTTAATCCAAATCGTTGGACTACCTTGAACAGAGTGATGAAATATTTGAAAGGTACCATAAACTATGGTATTTTATATAATGAATTTTTTGTTGTATTAGAAAGAGACAGTGATGCTAACTAGATCTCAAATTTATATGAGACAAAATCCACAAGTAGTTATATATTTACCCTTGGTAGGGGTGTTGTAACTTGAAAATCAACTAAACAAATAATAATCGCTAAATCTACAATGGAGTCAGAATTTGTAACTTTAGAGTTGGTTGGCAATGAGGCTGAGAAACCTCTTAACAGATATTCCGTTGGGAATGAAACCAACACCTTCTGTGTCTATGCATTGTGATTCTCAAGCGGCAATAGCCATTGCAAAGAATAAAACTTTCAGTGGCAAAAATAGACATATTCGTTTGAGACATGATGTAGTAAAGCAACTACTTAGAGATGGAATTATATCCATTAATTATGTGAAGTCAGAGCTGAATTTAGCAGATCCCTTAACTAAATCCTTAGAAAGAAAATTGATTAATAATACATCGAAGGGAATGAGATTTAAGCCAATTGAGGAAATCAACAAATAATGGTAACCTAACTTATGTGATTAGAGATGCCATGAATTAGGTTCATATGAGTAATAACAAGTTATTTGTTGATAAATCAATGTATTATTAAAATTATTGTCCCTCATATGGTATATGAATAGTGCAAAACTGCTATGCAAGAGAGGTTGAGTTAAACTCTTAATGAATTTCATATCCCTTATGGTTGGTGTATTAAACTACAGTATACACTTAATGGAATCAACCTATATAAGTGTAGAGTGGGGCTATTCCTACAAAAATTGTGGCAAATTCTCTAGAGCAGTTATGAATAACCAAGCACGTGCATGGCCTATCCGCGCAAAATTGCGTTGAACAATAGAAATTGTAGGGGTGTAATGTGATTGATGAAAACTATGTTTCACATAAAGAATTTTTAGTTCATATAAGTTATAAACTTAACCAAAATTCTGTGATTTATGTTTCATTTTCTCTAGAGCTAATTCATAGCTTGAAAAGCATCAGTCACGATGCATTACACTCAAATGAAATTTGACTCAGCAAAAACTTCCTATAAAACCTTATAAAATATGTGGGGAATTGTTGGAAAAATAATGTATTTCATAAGGTTCAAACATCTCACATTGCCAAAGTACAAGAGAGGTGAGTGCCTTATATATGAAAACCCATTATAGGCTTGTTGCAAGCAAGAAAAAAGGAGTGGACTCACGCGCACACGAGATTGGCCTAGGCCTTGAGAAAATGTAAATTCCCTCCTCTGTGCGTGAATACGCACGTGAGCTAAGCCTAAGTAAACTTTTGTAACTTGGCTTTATTTTTTCTTCTCAACCAGTAGTAGTTGAAATAGTCTTAATGGCTAAATCTTTTAACCTTATTTGACTTAGTCTTAAACATCCAGAATATTTTCTAAGAACATCCAAAATATTTCTTGAGTCTGTTGCCTATTGCCTGATTTCTTCAACATCCAAAGTATTCTATTGGCTGATATTTCTTAAATATTATCTAACTTGATATTTTATTTGACTCAACTTAGTTTGTTGCCTATTACCTGATTTGTTAAACATGTAAAATATTTTGTTGGCTGATATTCCTTAGACATTATATATTTTATTTGACTCAGGTTCTTGATTTACTTTGATTTTATTCTAATTTTATACTGATTTTCTATACGTTAACTTTTTGCTTTGCCAATAAATACAGCTTGCCTACCTCACTAAGAAACACACCAATCCTCTCATCTTCTCTAAAGCTTTCTTTGCATACATTTTTTCTATTTTCCTTCCTCTTCTATTGGGTTTTGATTTTTCAAGAAAATTTTTCTGCTGTTCTTACTATCTTTTAATTTGCAAACTATAAAGAAGAGTCTGTTGAATCTTGAAGGATAACCGTTACAGTCCTTTTGCATTGAGTTTTACACTCTGAAGGGGCATAAATTATCCTTAAGGATCGTGATACCACACCTCAGACTTGTTACTATTTTACTTGCTTTATTATTTTTTTAATTTTTTCTCAGTTTATTAAGGTTACGCAAATGCTTCAGATTATCAAACTTCGATCCAAACACATTGCATTTTGGATGAACTTATAGTACATATTAAGACAATTGGGTCAAGGTCTCATGTTCATCTTATATTCATATAATAAACAAATTTAATTATTGCACAAAAAAAAATTCAATTAACATGACATGTGATAAATGAATTTAAGAGGTTGACGCATAAAATAGTATGAAAAATAGGTTTAGCTTTTAAGTAACTATGTTTCATACTAATTAAGAGCTCAACCTAACCTTACCATTTGCATCCTTATCCTTGGGCATCTATTCTCGAAGCTCATATGCAAGTTTTTTTTTTTTTCAAAAACTTCATTTCGAAGTTCCTCTTGAGAGCTCAGTTGATACTTGCTATGGCATTTTCAATATTCTTTTCAACAAGTTCAGACTTCTTCCACAAAGTCATTCAAAGTTCTTCCACAAATTCCTTTTAACAACTTCAAATTACGATATATTTGATTTATGAAATGAAATAAGTATCTCGCGAGAATAGAGTAGAAAGGGAATATTCATTACAACATTTGATTTATTGAAAGGAATATAAGAGAAATATCATTAAAGTGTTTGGTTGGTTAGAAAATATATAAGAATAAAAAAAAAATTATTGTACCCTTCAATTAATAATAATAAATTTGATTTATAGAAAGGTCAACATGTTTCCCTATTTTTATTTTCATTTTTTGACATTTTTTCTTTTTTTTATTTTCTTGTTTTGTCTTATTGTTTCTTTTTCCCTCTTCTTTCCCACCATCACTTGTTGATGATGGAAAACTAGGTCAAGGATATGGAGTGGTTGTTGAGCACCAATCCGACCTTACAAGTTGTTAGATCTTGCCACCAATGAGCCTAGTAAGTAGTGCTAGTGGCTAGATTTGACCAATGACAAGCTTATTTGACATAGTTGGTAGCAAATCTAAACATCCGTAACTCGATATGGTGTTATGAGTTGATAGATCTCCTCCTCGATAAGACAATTGGGTAAATCTTCCTTAAAACCATTGTCACTAGTGGTTTAAGACTTTTAGAAGCCAAATTTAGTCGTTGATGAGCCTCTGTCACTACTAACAGTCAAATTTAATCATTGACAAATTGAACTAGTTAGATTGATAGTTGGAATTCATTGCCAACAACTTTCCCAATGCCATATATGATGAGGCAAAGCTCTTTGATGTATTCTCTCTCCCTCTGTCTTCATTTTAAGACAATGTTATAATTTTAAAAAATATATCATAATAAATTAATAAAAAATTAACATATTTATTCCATTAATCAAGAATAATCATTTTCGATGAAAGCTCGAAATGGTTATTATTTGAAATAGTCATTTTATGAACCAAACCAATGTGTTATTATTCACCATGGTTTATGGAGGGAACAAATTAACCATCTTCCCCAACCCAACCAAACGGGCTATTATTTTATATTATACTATTCTTCTGGAGCTCACCATGCCATAATTTTTTGGGTACATTCACCATGCCTTCTTTCATCAACTTTAGAAAGCTTGTGTTGGTAGCTTCCCTCATTCATACTAATAAGTTCATCTTGAGTTAACTACGTTTACTCAAAAGAGGAAATCTCAACCTATCAAGTAAGAGAGATTGCTTTAGCAAGGCTTAAATTACAAATTTAAAATTCAGCTTGCCTTTGCTTTAGCAAGACTTAAATTACAAATTTAAAATTCAGCTTGCCTTGACAAAACCTTAACATTATGAGGTACAAGGCTTAGTTATTTTGTAAGTCTAAACTTTTGGATTTGAAGCAACAAGCCTTATTCCAATGGATATTAGATTTGCATCTCACATAAAGGAATGGAAGCAATACATTACTAACCAAATGAGAGGGAAAGGAGGAGAAATGTTGCGAGTAAAACCATATTGATCTATTTATATTTATTAGGCATAAATCTTCGAAAAGTCCTTGTACTATATTCATTAAATCAACTAAGTTTCTCACTTTTTTATTCTATTTAAATGAATTCTCAAACTTTTATTTTGAGTTAAATTAGCTTATTGGTATAACAAAAATGTAACCACTGATAGATTCAGTGTCTATTGTTTTTTTTGCTCACGAGATATATGACTTGATTAGTTAATATGGTCATGTGACAAAATCGAAACCTAAGATCGTTGATCACCTAATTGATACTGAGATCATAAAAAGGTCAATTTTCGTTTTCTAAGTAATTTTTTGAGAATCTCATCTCCTTTTTCCCTAAATCTCAAAAAACCAAATGATAAAGTCTATTTTAGTCATCAACTGACAATTCTAATTTGATTACATAATTAGATCATATATCAAGTAAACAAAAAGTATTAATTAAAATTAAATATAACAATAATTAATTTTTCATTATGATTGAGAATTTAGTCAACTTAAAATAAAAATTTGAAACTCCTTTTAATACAATAAAAAATAAAAACTTTAGTTGAATAATCAAGTATAATAAAAGAATTTTTTTTTTTAAATTCATACTTATTAGTATCGTTTTGGGTGTGTTTAGACTTGATCCATGTTTATATATCCAACTCCATGACTCTTTATTGTAAAAGAGAGAGATTTTTACACTAATTTAAGTCTAATCTTTGTATTCTGATGAGAACCCCACATCAATGAAGATCAGGTATGCTCTAAATCTAAAGCTAAGTTTGTCCTGGTACGACATTAAATTTTGAAAATAAAATTTAAAAAAACTTAATACAAGTTTTTAACGAAAAAGACATTCCAACTCTTGAATTTGAAAACAGACTTCCACCGCTCCACCTTAAAAGAGAAACAAAACCGTAACGGGATTGATTTGTTGCCAAAGTCAAAAGGCAATGCTTAATTGGTTACAAAAATTCGTTTGCTTGAATTTATTTTTATTTGGATGCCATATGATAATTCGATTTTATATAAAAAATAAATTTACCTCTGCTTGATAAATGAAGCATGAAATAGAAAAAATGCATTCCTTGTTCTAGAAAACTTCGACTCGAGCAATGGCAGGACCAAAAACATTAACAATCTCGTGGCTCAAGTACAAACATTCGCAATTTTGAGGACCCAAACTGGATTTAACAGTTGAACAAACGAAGAGCCTGTTTCGACTGTCAAGAACGAAAAATGGGAAACCAAAAATCCAAGGGAAGAAGACTCAAAACAGACCATAATAGAGAGAATACAAAGAGTCAGAAATCTCGTGTGGACAGTGCCGCTCATTGCACCGATGGTGCTGCGTTCGCACCAACACTCTCATCATTCTCTTTCATTCCTTTCAAGCTTTGAACAAATGTATTTACATCCAGCGAAAACAAAGATCGAAATACCGAAGCTTGATGTATATATAGATATCTATCTATCTATTTAAAGACAAATCGTAAAGAAAAGAAAAAGCTTTTCATCCAAGTTCGTTACTTCCTCCGTCCGCTGCTGCAAACAGCTCGGTGGAGAGTTCTTTATAGCTGGTTGTGTGTAGCCCTAATTAGCACAGAATCCTAAAACGATGTCGTTTCAATTGGTGAAGTGTACAAAGCTTGGGCCCAAATATCCAAGCCCATTCAAACCCAGGGGAGCCCTCAGTTTGTAATAAAAAACACAAGGTGGGGGTCAAAATTAAAATGTAGAAAAAACGGTGGTTTTATGTAAATTCAGTAATTTAAACATGCTATAAAAACGGCAGCTAGGGTTTTAGTCATCCTCTGTTAAGGGAGTGCAAGCAGCCAGCCGCAGCAGCAGCCGCAGGAGTCTCCCAACCAAGGTCACCTCTCTGTTCAAACCATTTATCTTCATCTCCTTCATCCTCTCTTTAGTTTCATGTTTCATCATTTCTTTGGTTACTTGGATAGAAAATAGAGAAAAGTAGGAGCAAAACTAGCCTGTTTTCTTAGCTTTTTGGTAAGAAAATGAATTGGTGCTACTCTGAAAGTGTTTTCAATCGTTTTCTTTTACTTTTAGATAATGAACTCTCTTTGTTTTGTCTCTTTTCGTTCTAAGTTATGTTTATAGATCCAAAAAAAAAAGCCATTGGTTTGGTTATAGATTATTAAATTGTTGTTATGTTTCTTTTGATGGTGAAGGAGGGGAAGAATGTCTCACAGGAAGTTTGAGCACCCAAGGCACGGTTCCCTTGGATTTCTTCCAAGGAAGCGAGCTGCTCGTCACAGAGGAAAAGGTATTCTCTTCCATTTTTGTTAATTTGGTAATATTTGTGTATTTCCCTGTAGCATTTAGTTGTAGAAATTCTATTATCGTATGTATTAAGGTAAAAAAAAGTACTGGAAAATGGAGTATTTAAATCACTTAAAATATAGTATTTACTGTTTGGAAATAAAAATATTTTGGGTTTTATCTGATGATGCTCTTTTGGGTGGTGCAGTGAAGGCATTCCCAAAGGATGACCCGACAAAACCTTGCAAGCTCACTGCCTTTTTGGGGTACAAGGCTGGTATGACACACATTGTCAGAGAGGTTGAAAAGCCTGGATCTAGTAAGTTGATTTTGATCAAGTAACTCCCAAATTATTTTAATTGTTAATATGTAGATATATTTTTTTTCCAGCCTTGTAAACTGTGACCTGAAGATGTGTTTAGCTTTTCTTATTGTATTACATTATCAACTGCTTTATAGCTCTCAAAATTTTACAGGAGTTATGAGCTAATTTGTATTCTTTGTTTTTATATAGAGCTTCACAAAAAGGAGACATGTGAAGCTGTGACAATCATTGAAACCCCTCCTATGGTGATTGTTGGGGTTGTTGGATACGTGAAGACACCACGTGGCCTTCGCACCTTGAACACCGTCTGGGCTCAGCATTTGAGTGAGGAGGTCAAACGTAGGTTCTACAAGCACTGGTGCAAGTCAAAGAAGAAGGCTTTCACCAAATACTCGAAGCAGTATGAGAGTGATGAAGGGAAGAAGAGTATCCAGGCTCAGCTGGAGAAGATGAAGAAATATGCCACTGTTATTAGGATCTTGGCCCACACTCAGGTAATAGCAATATTTGATTTCAGATCACAGTTTCAGGTTAGTTAAATTTCATTATTTAAACTTGTTTCAAGGTGGCTAATTTTTCTTACTAATTGTGTTACAGATTAGGAAAATGAAAGGATTGAAACAGAAGAAGGCACACCTGATGGAGATCCAAGTCAATGGTGGAACTGTTGCTGACAAGGTGGACTTTGCTTACAAGTTCTTTGAGAAGCAAGTCCCCATTGATGCTGTTTTCCAGAAGGATGAAATGATTGATATCATCGGTGTCACAAAGGGTAAAGGTTATGAAGGTGTTGTCACTCGTTGGGGTGTCACACGTCTGCCCCGTAAGACCCACAGAGGTCTACGTAAGGTTGCTTGTATTGGTGCCTGGCATCCTGCTAGAGTCTCCTTTACAGTTGCCAGGGCTGGTCAGAATGGATACCACCACCGTACTGAGATGAACAAGAAGGTTTACAGGGTTGGCAAAGTTGGTGATGAGACCCACTCTGCCATAACTGACTATGACAGGTCAGTACATTTGTCGAATTAATTGTAAATCCCTAGAATATACCTAAATACTACTTCAGATTAGAGGTTTTGAAGGTCTTGTAAGGATATTTCCAATGGTTTGTGTTTGATTTTGCTTGATATCATTTGTGAATGTGTTCTGACATGGGTGTTTAATCAGGACTGAGAAAGATATAACTCCTATGGGTGGCTTCCCTCACTATGGTGTTGTGAAGAGTGATTATTTGATGATCAAAGGATGCTGTGTTGGACCTAAGAAGAGGGTGGTTACACTTCGCCAGTCTCTGATTAACCAGACATCTCGTGTGGCTTTGGAGGAGATCAAACTAAAGTTCATCGATACCTCCTCAAAATTTGGGCATGGTCGTTTCCAGACAACACAGGAGAAACAGAAATTCTATGGTCGCCTCAAGGCATAAATATGCAAAGTGGTCAGGAATTTTGGGCTATCATATATTTAGGTTTTGTTCTTTCCCAATCGTAGTTTATCTTATTCTCTATTCCTTTTGAAATGGAACAGTTTGATTTCTTTTGTTTTCCCAATTTGTGTTTGAATGTTTGAACTGCTGAGGATTTGGAACAGTTTTTGCATAATATATTGTTCCTGAGTCTTAAATTAATTTTACCAATTTTGTACTTTTATTTATTTTCTTTTACTGTGATTAAAATTTTTTGTTTGTTAAATTTTAGTGCTGAATATGAGTTTTGTTGATGGAGTAATAGTATGTTTGAGACCAAACATTTTGGTTTATGAAGGTAAAGATCAAACAGTTGTATGCAACAATCAATGAAGTCTGTTCCTTTGAATTCTAGTACTAGACGGAATTTGAATTGTTCAGCTGTGTATATATAATCTTCTGTCTTCATATATTCTTGTACTAAACATTCTTGCTGGTTAAGCGGCATCATGATGCTTACATTGTATGTACAGTGATTGGATGCTTCCTGAGACCAGCGAAATTAAAGCTAAAATCAGTCATCTGACCAAGTGGATTATCTTATCTTGAATCTTGCTTTGTCTCCGACTGATACATTTAAAAATCCATCAGAATCTAATTCTTTGTTCTGGTATGTCTAAGCAATGATATTTCTCAGGATTTAGTTCCATATCTTGTTTGACAACTTGATTTAGTGTTCAACAATGTTGCAAATCTTTTTTATTGAAATCAAACATCTTTTTTGTTTTTCAACTTAGAAGGAATTTGACATGTGTCACAATAAAAAATGTTAAGCTAATTTGCAAAAATCAAGAGTGGATTTTGCAAGCGATTTCTAGGTCGGGCGATTATAGATTTTTGGTGGGGTGCCCACTAATAGTGTATGGAAGTATTGTGTATTATAGTTTAAATTTAGGTTCGTTTTCTATGTGCTGACAGAACATAAGCACATAGACAATAGATCATTGCAAGATTGATCGAATGTTTGTGATTCTGGTTTTTGGTTTTATAACTTGTCTTGTGTTGTAGGATGAGGTAGTAATTTGAAACAAATTCCTATAATTTGTCTTGTTTAGCCTCTAGGTATTATGTAAGTCTCAATTTACAGTATCTTTAAGAATGTTCTTCACTCCATAGGAGCAGCTGAACGGCATGAAATCTGTGAACTGGAATTTGAAGTTTGCCTATAATATCTCCTGTCCTTTCCCTTCAAATCTAGTAAATAACGGCACTCCAAGCAATACACAAAATAACAGAAATTAAGGCCTCCTCCTTAGGTCTGCTCGCTGTTCTTTTGTAGCCTTCATTCTAATCAGCAGTCTCTTTGTGAATGTTAAATGAGTGCAGGGCCCGTTGCCAAATGTGCTTGGAATAATCACGGATGAATAAATGGTCTCTAGTCTCCACCTCATGTCGACAAAGCATACATTTCCCTGCCATAGAGATCCCCCAAGAAAGCAATCTGTCTTTAGTTGGGAGTCTAAGGAACAGCCATTCAAGTTATCAAGTCATGCTTAGGAATATAAAATTGGAACCGGACAAGTCTATGCAATTCAGCCTACAACTGCTTATGCCTCATTTCATTCCAGACATAGGTAGTAGAGTAGCCAGCATCAAAAGCAATCCAGATTCCAGACCTCTGTTCTATCCTTCTATTGTACGAATCAACAAGCAACCACTCTTAGCTGAAGCAGTATTGTCCAGCTCCAACGACACCCTTGAGGAATAAGAATCTACCATAGATTTTTTTCCTGAGCTCATAAGCCTGAATCCAAGCGATCTATACTGCACTAGCCTGAGTGAAGACAGACTAGACTGGAGGTGTTTTAGAATACATGCTTGGTTTCAGGAGAAAGACCCTTCGGGCCAAGTCCCTCTTTAGAGTTAGGATGGCAAATAGATTGCCAGCTTGCTCGAGCTGCTTTAGTTGAATTCTCTTTTCCTTTTCAGAACAAACTAGTGCATGGCTGAGTGACCTTTTTAATAACTCAGTGTGGAATAATAAAAATGCCCGCGCTAAAAATTCTGTAAACTGAATAGAACAGACTCAATGAATTGCATTCTACCTGCAAATGAAAGGTGCTTGGCTGCCCAGCAGTTGATCCTCCCCTGAGACTTTCTTGTTATAAGAGGAACACCTAGATATCTAGTAGGTAGGTAAAGTAAACGGTTATTTCGGTTAATTCGATTGTGGATATTTAATAACCGAACTCATATTTAAAAATAATTGAAATCGAATCAAATTTCACAAATAACCGAATTAACTGAAATTGAATTAATTTCGTTAGTTCGGTTTGGTTTTTTTTTTTTTTTTTATAATTGAGGGAGGGGGGGATTCAAACTCTACTCTTTAGGTAGGGAGATTATGCATCAACCAATGAGACAAATGCTCGGGTGCGTTAGTTTGGTTTGGTTACCAAAAATTGAACTTGAAAATTTTTTTGTTTTATATATATTTATGTTGCATTTTTTATAAATCAATATTACAAAATATTAAAAATGATGATAAACAATTAGAATAAATAAGGTTGATACTCATACAAACAATAAATAATTAAAAAGTATAGATAAAAACAATAACAAATAGTTTATGATTTATTTCTCATGCGAAAACCCTATTATACCTTTATTCAAGTTCGGTTAGGAAAATTCCTAACCAAAATCGAACCGAATTAACTCTAATAATTGAACTACTCGAAGAATTGAACTAACTGAATAAAAAAAAAATCAAACTCACTTTTGTTCGGTTCAGTTTTTTGATTCAGTTTGCATTTGCACACCCTCACTAGCAATTAAAGTTTAACGGCCATTAAATATGATGATGTCAGTATTGACGTGACGATGTGAGGTAACAACATGCTGACGTGGTAGTGCCATGTCAGCATGTTAGAGTCTTGCCAAGAGACTAACACGTCACTTTCTTCTTCTCCAAAATATGATATGCTTTTGCTAAAGGTCGAACCTAGAATCTTTAGTAAGAATATTAAACTCTTTACCATCATGCCTAAACTTTTATTTTTATTAATTTGTACTTTTGTTTTTTTTTTCTCTAAAACTACATCATTTTTGAGCCTTTTTACACTTTCCAAATCCCTAGCTATAAAAGCATATATTTCTCAGTTTTTCCTTTCCTTCTCTCTTTCCACCTATTTTTTCTCTCTCTTATAATTAGAGTTTTATAGCTAGGGCTTTGGGTAGTGTAAGAAGGTTTCAAAACGAAGTAGTTTTAGGAAAAAAATAAAAAAGAAAAAAAATAAAAATAGAAATTAGTAAAAGTAAAGCTTTAGGTATGATGATAAGAAGTTTAATGTTCTTGTTAGAGGTCTTGGTTTTGAACTTTAGCAAGAGCATATCACATTTTTTAGAAAAAGAGAGTGATGTGTCAATTTCTTAGCATGCCACGTGGCAATCTCTTAACATGCAATTTGGTAGTCTATTAACATGCCATGTGGCTCCAACTTAGCAACTTGAGCCTTAATGCTAATGTAGCAGTGCCACGTCAACACATCGTCAACCCACATTGCCACGTCAGTACTGACATCATCATATTTAATGGCCGTTAAGGGAAAGCATTAAATTGGAGTAATTTTTAAAATCGAAGGATTTAATTGCTTCAAATTAGAATAAAGGGACTAAATTGAATAAAACACATGGATACAGTGCCACGTCAGCACATTGTTATCCCACATCGCCATGTCAGCACTAACATCATCATATTTAATGGCTAAATTGGATGTCGTTAAAGGAAGACACTAAATTGGAGCAATTTTTAAAATCAAAAAATTAAATTGCTTTAAATTGAAACAACAAGACTAAAGTGAACAAAATATATGGACACAGGAACCTCTCAAGTATTTTGACTATAGAATAATTCACTCTTAGAACAATTGAGCTAGACAACAAAGAAGCCATAAAACAACTATAATTTATTATAGGAGCATAATTTGACCGTAGATTAATATTTTTGCATTTTGGGTGATAAGAGCAAACCTTATGGAGAGTAGCTAAATCGAATAGCCTAGAAAGTATATTCATGACAAGAAACCAACCCATCCACCATTAATTGATAAAGAAAACAAAATAGTAAGGCAACCTTTTATCCAACCAATGAACCTAGCTGATAGAGCAACTAACAAAATATCCCAATTCAAAGAATTGATCTAGAGACAATAAGGGAAGGGTTAGTGGGCCTCGCCCCTCAACAATTTTAAAACATTTATAATTTATTTTTATTTTTTAAAAATTTTATAATTTCATCCTTACAAATTTAAAAATTTTTCTAACATAATTTTATTTTTTTGAAATTTTATAAGTTTGCCCCTTACAATAATTTTTTGTTTGGTGAGATGCCCTACAAGCATTAATTGACAACTAATTTTAATAACTCACTTTTATAATAATTGGATTCGAGATTTCGAATTGTTTGATGTTGAAAGTATTTGTAATCTTGCAAATAAATATTACCCTAATGACTTTACTGAGTATGATAAAATGCATTTAAACTATCAATTAGATCTATTTAAGCTTGACATTTTTTACAATCAAGTTTTGAAAAATGTATTTACACTTTCTGAATTATGTCAAGTGTTGAAGAAGACAGAAATATCAAAAGTTTTACTTCCTTGTTAATAGATTGATCCAACTTGTCTTTGACTCTTCCAATATCCACTACAACATTAGAACGTGTATTTTTTGCTATGAAACTCATTAAGAACGAGACTCGTAATAAAATATCATATGATTTTCTTATAAATTCATTTATCATCTTACTGAAAAGGAAATCATTAGAGGTTTTGACATTGATTCAATGATAGATGCTTTTAACTTTATTAAATATAGTTAAGCTCAATTAAAGCTGCTCAATTTTAGCATGTAATAGTTAAAAAATGTTTTTATTTTGTACTTAACATGTAATTAGAGTTATTTGAGTAATTTTCACATGAGTTTTTTTCATTTAAATTATTTTACATTTTTGTCAAATAGTAAACTTCTAGTATGATTGTTTTTTAGAAATTATCTTCGTTCTCCAAATGTGAAATCCTGACTCCATCATTGAATATATCATTTGATTCAATTAAATATCATGCGTATCGATATCAATATACCATTCTTATATTTTTATTTATTTTGGATTGAAACTTAAAAGTATAGAAAGAAAACCTAAAAAAAAAAAAGACAAAACTTACTTGCGTGGCTTTAACTAAGGCCTTAAGCTTTTAAAACTTGAGGTTTTGAGAGTTGAGAATAAAAACAAAAATATCAAAGAGTAAAGACACCCTTTTAGATTTTTTTTGATACCCTTTTGGACTTTTTTTTTTCTCTTGTGATAACCAAAAGCAAAATCATTGTCAAACTTTTCCTCTCATCCATTGCATGTATACTTGTAACTTTGAAGCTATTTGAAAGTGAATATATTAACTTATGATTCTAAAAATATACACACACACACACACATGTATATATCTATGTATATATTATTTGTATTTTAGTGTAACACCTCGACTTTGATGTGAATTATGTGTGTTGCTAGCTAAGTCATTTGGCAAGCAAATTTAAACTTTGATGTACATGTTTGTGGAGTGCTATATATAAACTATCATGTTGGGTAAAAACATCAAAGTATGATTGATAATTTGTGTATTTTGAGTTTTAAAAGGAACCTTGGATCCTAATTTTGACATATAAATTGGCATTTTTGGGATATATGGTTGATTTGAAGTGAATATTAAAGTAGGAAATGGTCGTGGAGTTTAGATATTGGACTTAGGAAGTTTGGGGACTTAGAAATGTGCATTCTGAAGGAATTTATCAACACATTTCCTCATGTATTGATACATTCATGATAGGAAGAGCATAAAGAGGTAATTTTTAAATTTTTTATCGATATATTTAAGAATGCATCGATAGATTCGAGTTGGGGAGCATTTCGTGTGATTTTTGTCGATAAATTATCCAAATATATTGATAGATTTGAAGCTGAGGACATTTTGTGGAAAATGTATCTATAGATTTCCCTAATCTATCGATACATTTAGGGTAAAGAGCATTCAGTGTGATTTC
This sequence comes from Theobroma cacao, assembly GCF_053813885.1. Classification (NCBI taxonomy): domain Eukaryota; kingdom Viridiplantae; phylum Streptophyta; class Magnoliopsida; order Malvales; family Malvaceae; genus Theobroma; species Theobroma cacao. The sequence goes on from NC_142646.1 coordinate 10,955,649, forward strand.
TATCAATACATTGCATCATGTATCAATAGATTCGAAGGAAATTCGTGAAAATGTATTGATACATTTACAAATGTACCGATACTTGTATGAAAATTTGTAAAAAAAAAAAAAAAAGGCTTTGAGCAATCCGCCTATTGGTGAATAGAAAAGAAAAAAAGCTCTCTCCCTTGCTCTTAAAACCTTTTGCCCTAATTGCATTTTTGAGCTCATTTGAAGTAGATTGGAGCTTAGGAAACCATTCTAGAGGTAAAGTGAAATCCATATTGTTACAGTTGAAATGCTATTCTCCGTTTGAGTTACTGGGAATTTGGAGTTTGAAATTAGTTAACCACACCTAAGGTAAGAGTTTATGTATATTCAAAGTTGAAAATGGGAAATGTAATTTGTTTCTATGAGAAGCTGAAGGTTTAGTTAGTGAGGTGCTAGAATTCATTTGAATTATTGGAATAAAGCTGGAAACTTTTAAAAATTGAAAAGAATTATTATGTATGTACTTGTAAGGGACAATTGAGGCTTAAACCTGTTGGTAAGCTAGCAATTAGCTGTTGAGTAGGAGAAACTCCATTTGGTTACTGTGGGAGTCTTCAAATTGTTAATTTGAGTGGGGTTTTTATGTTTGAAAATGCATGTGATGCATAAGGTATGATAAATGCTAGGGGTGAGCAAAACCAATCCAAACCAATTACCCACCTTAACTAAATGCGATTTAGGTAAAACGGCTCGGTCTAATTGGTCCATTGAATTAATTGGTCCAAAATGTTTGGTCTAATTGGTTTTATGGTCGATTATCGGTTTTAAAATTTTTGGACCAATCCACCCGAAAAACCAAACTAGTTTTTTATATATTATATATATATATATATTAATATATATATATATATAATATTTTTATATATATTAAGAAGAATTGATAGTAAACTTAATTAATAACATACTTAAAATATATTAGGGTATTATATATATATACAAATCATAATCATAGCAACTTAATATTAGTTATATGTTTTTATTTATAAATTTGTATTAATATGAAATTATAAGTTATATATTTTAAATGATATAACTTATATGTTAATATTACAATATATGATAGTAAATATCCTACATATTAATATGTTATAATTATTACACTTTAGTAATATTTCGTAATATAAAATGTTATGAATATATATATATAATTATATAAATATATTATATATATATATATTTAATTCATACATAAACATTACTATAATTTATAATAAATTTTATTTATATGATTACACTTAATAACTTTATTAGTTATCACCTTGGATTTTATAATATATTGTTTATAATTAGTTATTATTTATACAAACTTTGATATAAAACATTATAACATAGAAGTTATGTCATTAATTTCATATATATATATATATAATAAAGTCATATATTATATATATATATAATTTATACATAAGCATTTTTATAACTTATAACAGACTTTATTTATATGATTACATTTAATAATTTCATTAGTTATCGCCTTAGATTTTTTAACATATTGTTTATAATTAGTTATTAATTATATAAACTTTGATATAAAACATTTTAACATATAATTTGTATAATTAATTATATATATAATAAAGTAATATATTATATATACATATATTTAATTTATACATAAGCATTGCTATAACTTATAATAAACTTTATTTATATGATTACACTTAATAAGTTTCTTAGCTATCATCTTAGATTTTATAACATATTGTTTATAATAAGTTATTATTTATACAAACTTTAATATCAAACATTATAACATATAAGTTATATCATTAATTTGATATATATATATATATATATATATATATATATATATATATATAATTAAGGATGAAGTTTATAAGTTTTAATATTATAATTTGTAAAAACAAAGTGATAAAATTTTGGTATATTGGTCCAAAATCGAACCAACCAAACTAATTCTATGTTTGATCGGTTTAGTCTTCCCTTATATTTGGTCAGTTTTGGTTTATTTTTTAAAAATAATTAGTTCATTTGGTCCTTAATTATGGTGGACTAAACCATCAAATCCACCCATTTGCTCACCCCTAATAAATGCGCTGCCATGATACCTAATTGATATGTTGATGCCTAAATGGGTATGCATAGGCTAGTAAATCATTTGATATAAAATATATTGTGAATGTGTTCCATATATTTGAATGTTATTGGGAAGCATGAGTTGCTAGACATCTAGATTAATGCATGACTTTATTGTCCTTATGTTGCTATGAATAATTAAGGTACTAGCTATGCTACATTATGGGAACTAGGTTGCACAATTGCATATGGAATAGTAACACGTATTTAGAGGTGATAGTCAATGATGCCTAACTTAATGGAGGATCATTGCAATTATATTTCAGGTATACGGCATATGGTTAATTCATGTGAAATTGTTTATGTATGTGAGGTTATTGAGCCATGAATAGTTGATATGAAATATGATCTATGAATGTTGTGGAATGATGACCTATGAACTTGATTTTGTTCTGTCTGATGGATGAATTTTGAAAGTAGATTTGATTTGAGGTTTCCCCCGTGACTATGTTCTTTGCTTGCAAGGATGATGGTAAAAGTCTCGCCTATAGTCTTGTGATGCCATCCATTGAGTGATTTTGAATGATGACTAATGAGAATTGATGGGAAGCTCACAGATCAAGGAGCAAGAATTCAGAAAATTGAAGAAAGGTTAACAGAAATGGAAAACAAAATGAAAGAAAAAGAAAAAATGCCATCTGAACCAGTTGCTGCAGATAGCTCTGCAACTCCTAGCCTGGCTTCAGTAGAACAAGAAGCTGAGGTGCAAGCTAAAGGTCATGAGCTTGAGGAGGAACAATTGAGAAAATCCCCCTCACCTGAACCTCAGGATAAAGAAGAATCAGTACAAGGAACTGAGATGTTGGGATCACTTAATGAAAATCCTCCCACTGAACCCCAACCTCAACCATCTCCTCCACATTCTGAAGAGGTTTCAATCATGGGACTTTTCCATCAAATGGTTCAAGAGGAGCAAGCTGAGAAAGAGGTAGGTAAGGCAAAAACTCAACAAGCAGCATCTACATCAGCTCCTACTGCAGAAGAGAAACTTGGAAAAGGAAAAGCAAAGACCACTACTACTCCCCAAGTCAAGTCCAAACCACTTGGCAAGGGAAAGAAAACAATGGCAACTAAAACAAAGTTCATCAGAAGGAGGAAATCATCCAGATTGGTTGAAAAAGCTAGGCCAGCAACTGTTTCTTCTCCTTATAATCCTATAGAAGTCTCTGACAAGTCCTCACTTGAACCCTCTCCTTAGAAATCATCACCTCAACCCTCTCCTCAACCAGAGCCTTTTCCTGAACCCCTAAATGTCAAACACTACACTAATGATGAATCCTCTCCCTCATCCTCTTCAGAAGATGATTAGAAGTTGATGATGACAAAAAGGGGGAGAATTATGGCAAGGATCTTAGGGGAGAAATTATGGAAAGATTAGGGGAGATAGGAAGTAAAAACTATCTAGGGGCAGTTTTGGAACACTATCTAGGGGCAGTTTTGGAACATTAACTGTTAATTTTTGGTTATCTGCTGTTTGTACCCTGTTGAAAATTGAACACTTGAATTTAACCTTATTGTTTATGCTTTTGTGTGTAAAATGGGATGCTAATATGTTTATATTATTTGGTTGTTGATAATTGAATATCTAATGATGTCTTACTGTCTATGGTATTTTGACTGCTGCTGATAAAATCTGGTGCTGTACTGATATTGAATAGTATGCTAATGACTGGTTTTTATTATGACATCGTGAATGGATTGTGTCTGTGAATAAATATGGATGCTAAGTATAGTATATCTGTTGAATTATGAGTGGCATAGACAAAATCTGATAACAAAATATTATTGACAGACACTGCTGAAATTTTGATGATAATCTGTCAACATTTACCTGCTGTAAATCACTTTATATTTCTGCATATATATATATATTCTGAATGTATAGTGTCATTTTCTATATGACATGAATAAAATTTGCTAGAATGAATAAGTAAAATATGAGCTGGAATAAATAAGCAAAATATGCACACACTAAGGGAGAGCATACACATAGGGGGAGAAATCCTCATCTTTGTGCAGAACTGAAAAAGAATAAAAGGATACTGAGTTGATAATCAAGGAATGTTTTGTCATCATCAAAAAAGGGGAGATTGTTGGCTCCATTAGTTTTTGATGATAATAAAACATTCTCATTTCATTTGTGTCTAATATTTCTATTTGAGTGTGCAGGACAAAATTGTATAAATAAATAAACAATTATTAAAAAAGCACATATCAAAGAGCATAGAAATAAAGAAGTCACAATTGATCAACAAGACAAAAGCCCCTTAGTCGGTTAATGAAGAGTTAGTTAGCTAAGATTTAAATCAAAGGTTGGCGGGCTGAAGAGTATTGAGAAACAGATTCAACTTAGTCGACCAAGAAATGCTTTAGTCGACTAAGTGCACACTGTCAGAACTACCAGAAACTGGGAACAAAAGACAGAGATGATTTAGTCGACTAAGAGATCGGTTAGTTAACTAAGAGCATTATGCCTGCAATTTTGAAGTCTGCACTAAAAGACAGATTAACAGCTAGAACCAACTCCCAACTATTTTCAACGGTCAGAAAACTGTCAAACTGCTATCAGAGTTGTTTCTCCAAGTACAAAAGAAGGTTCCAATGGCTAAAAATGAGAAATAGAAGGCTTCCAAGCAAAAAGAGCTCAAAAACCAGCAAAAATCTCTTTGCACTGTACTGCACTGAATGCCCATCTTTGTAGTTGTGTTTTGCACTTTAACTTGTACCACTTAGATCAACTTTGTGATCATAGGTACACTTCTATTTCATGTCTCTTTATGTTCTTAAAGTGAAAGGGTCACTCTAAGGGGTTCAATCAAGCTAGGATTGCTTGTTTAGATAAAAGTTCTAACTTAGCCTTGAAAAGTTAGGTGTTGGGTTATAGTTGAGCTCGGGAAAAACTATTGAGAAAGGTTTTGGCTGAGCTTGGTAAAAGCCATTGTAAAAACTTGGTGAAAACTTGTGAATTTCATCGGTTTATAGTGGATTAGTTTGGAAAATCCTTGGTTGGATAATCAAGGTAGTGGATGTAGGTCTTGGATCGAACCACTCTAAATTCCTGCGCATTGTCTACTTTGTTTTTATTTTCGTTGCTTTTCAAATTAGTTCCTCATCTTACCAAGAGCCAAAAAGTGCTATTCATCCCCCTTCTAGCACATTTATTTGGGACCAATAGTGCATGATTTAAACCTTTTGCTAGCTACTTCAACGCTGGGTATGACTTGACTCTTTGTTGATTACTTTGGCACCGTGCGTGATTTGACTTTATTGGTTGGTCATTGTACGTGATTTGACCATGTCCAGGGAGAATCATTCATTGATTATGTTTGATAATTGATTATATGCATTGTGAATGGCATGATATAATATATGAGCATGTGATTATCGATGTAAAATTGAAATGTGATTGATATTTGACACAAAGCTTCGAGGTAAGCAACTTATAAATTGAGGTTTGATATTGTGTTCGATAACTATAACGTGTCTATGGAGCTTACCTTTATGATGGCTTTAAGGGTAAGTCTTGATTTGATACGCACTGTTTACAGACACGTAGATTAGAATAATCTTGAATGTGGAGATGCCGTTTGAGACATGGTCACGGCGAGACATGATATGATGAGGTGAACATGTAGGATATTAGGATGATCCTTGCAACTTACTCCTTGGAGATGTTTGATAAATAGGCATGTTTGCTTTATGACTAGATATGTCTCTATATATTTACATATAAGTGTTTATTATGCTATGCTAACTTCCCCTTTCATTGAGTATTAGATGACTCACCCATTTGTTGTACCATGTATAGATAAGTGAAGCTACGGAATTGTGTGGCTGTCATTGTCTCTTAATAGACACATTGTGGCATCCGGTAAGTTTCCTATCGTTAGGTCTACTCCATTGAATCTGAGTTGTACTGGCTTCCGCATTTCAACTTTAAAACTTATAACAATGTTGTATTTTGGATATTGTCGGCATTGAGCTACCATATGTATTGTGTTAAGGATTGTATGGTACGAACCCGCTTGATAGCCAACGAATAGCTTGAATTATTATGATTAAGTGTTCTATTTGACTTATATGCCAAGGGGCAATATTGTGAATATTGGAATTACATTATGAATGGTTATGTGATGGTTATGTAAACTACTAAATTGTGTATTGTGAATGTTTTGAGTTATATTTTGAGGCTTGCTCGGGACTCGTAGGCTCCACTTGTCGAACTCGTGTGTCAATCACGGCTCCTTGGTTTGGGTCTTGACATTTAGTTTATCTAAATTAATGGACAAAGATGATAGGTTTTTAGTGGTTGTTCTTGCTTCCTTCCGTTTTGGCATCATCCACTCTCTAGTACGAGAAAATCACAAGAAAAAAATGACGGAAGAGGTAAGAAATCCTCAACTTAAAGAAAAACCTGTTAATGTGAGTTGACAACATTTTCTAATGTGCACCTCTCTATGATATTGACATTATTGACATGAAGGGTGAAAATATCATATGATCATATTATCATGTCACATTAACATGTTTTGGTATCATCCAATGTATGTCAACATTACATGATATAAAATGATAAGTAATATTTTGACTATTAATAATTTGTCAATAATTAGTTATAAAATTTTATTTAACTCAAAATAAAAATATAAAAATATAATTAAATTTAATAAAAAAATAAGAATTTATTTGAATTTTCTTAATTAATTTTCTTAATTTATTTTAAATTTTCATCTTAATTTTTAAATTGTTTTTGAGAGAAATCTAGTCTTAATGTAGAGATTGGAACAATTTATTGGTTTTGGAATATTTGAAAAAGAAAAAATAGACATGAATATTGTGCTTGAAAAAGACACAAAGATGTAAATTATAGATATTTCCATTAATGTTGTGAGATTGGAGTTGGCAATTGGTTCATTTGTTCGTAAATTCATGAATCATGATTATGGAACGCGAAAACAGTTACACATCCAACGTATCAAAGTCACGTGGGGTTTACTCCTGTTATTAGATATGGTTGTGAACTTGTGATGGTGTACAATTGTATATACTTTGACTATTCACATGAAAAATTCCCTTTTCCCTTGTCCAGTATCAGTTCATTTTATATTTTTTGACTTGTGTTAGTAAATTTTTTTTTCAATTTTTAGCTCTTATTATTTTATATTTATCATTTGATAAAAAAATATATTTTTGAGAACTTTAAATGAAGTAATTTTTAATTGTATACTTACTTTATAAAATTTAAATAGGTAAAATGATAAAGATGAATTTAGAAAATTTTGATATAATTTAACTGTAATTAAATACGTTGAAGAAAATAAAAATTAAAAAATTATAATTATTCTGACGTCACACGAAGGACGAAAAAAGGCGGAAAATCGATATTTTTTTTCCCTTTTTGGGGGGTCTGTTTGGGTAATATCGTGTAATTTGGGTGAGGTGGGAAGGGCAGTGAGAGAAGCGGGGGGTATTTTAGGGCGAAAGAGATAGGGCAAAATAAACATGCGAAGAAACACTTCTACTCCTCTTCTGTGATTCCTCTCAAATCCCCCTCTTGCCTCTCCCTCTCCCTCTCTTTCTCAGGCAAGTTCTCTCTCTCTGATCTCACTATGTTTTTAACTGAAATAACGGTCCCTTTGGTTTCTAAAAAGTTTAAAACAAAATCAAGATATTTCAATATCATTTTTCCTTTTTGTCAGATTCAAAGCCTCTGTCTTTTATTTTCTTTTAAAATTTTCACGCGCCTTTCATTCGATTTCTTCGCAACCAAACGGAGGCTAGGTTTTTATTTGTTTTTGGACTTTCACATGCATCTCTGCTTCTTTCTTTTTTTTTCCCTGTCTGTTGTTTAGAAATAAAATTTCATTAATTTGTAGTTTTTTTTATTGATTTTGTATGATTTGACTGTTAGATGCACTGAATTAGTATGAAAAAGGGAGAAAGCACTGAAATACTTAATTTCAGTGAGTAATTTGTGGTTTTTTCCCTTATTCTTTCTAACTTCAAATTTTGTTTTCATTTGCTCCATTTTGGATAGGCAGCCATTATTTTTGTAATTTTGATAGGGAAAATGAGCAATGGAAGATAATTGATAGTGGATGAGTTTGTTACAGGTCGTTGCAAATGGCGGAACCTTCTAAAGTCATTCATGTTCGCAATGTAGGCCATGAAATTTCTGAAGTAAAGCCTCTTTCTCTTTGTTCAATTTAACTTCTATGGCAATGCCACTAAGTCTCTGGCATTGGTAGAGATCAAAAAATGTTTGTGCATGTGTGTGTGTGTTTTGACTGATCATGGAGTGTATGCTTCTTTAAGGCAAACAAATGAAAAAGTTAAAAACTTTTGGTGCATCTGTGAATTCCCATAAAGGAAAACTACTAATTGAAGTGGAACTTATATGTGAGATTGCTTGCTAAATCCTAATCCATTTACACAAATGTATGATGATATATTGTAGTAAGGATACTTTGGTAAGATGTTTTGGCACCTTGGGGATGCCTGTGGAGAAGAAACTTTACAAAGTTTATAGCTTATGAAAAATATTTGTTTAGATTAGTATTCACTTTTCCTGTTTGAAGCATTTGAGAAAACTAATTGATTTCATTTCTTATTCAAACTAATATTGGTGCTGCTGTATCAAACACAGTGAGTAAAAAGGGTACTCCACTTTGTGGCCTGGTTGAATTTTTAGTGTAATTTGCTTCTTAAAACTCCAAAGTTTATTGGAAAATTCCTGACACACAATATTGCCGGAAGACTTATCTGTATTTTGATAACTTGCAAGAATCACTTGACAGAAGATTGGGTAATATTGAAGCTGGCTTACCATGATTTCTATGTACAAACTTGGAAAAGAAATTTTCTTACTGCAAAAAAAAAAAAAAAAATACTGTGCTGCCTGTAAAAAGTTGTGTTTAAACTGTGACTCAATTTGTGGGAGGGTTTTAGTTTGGGATGGCTTGATGCAGAAAAGTGATTTTGCAGTCTAATACTATAGCAAAAATGAAGGTTAATTTGAAACAAAGAAAATTGTCAGTTGTCTGACTTATGATGCATAAGATAATCATAAACATGCATGTTGTTCATTAGGTTTTCAACTTAATTTAGTAGGAAATGAAGTAAATAGCTAGGAAAATTATTTTAGTGAGGGGTTCATGATAGCGGCAATCACTGCAGAAGGCACTCTTTGTTCTTTAAAGTGGATAAAAATGATGTTTGCCGCGATGAAAATGCATAGGATTTTACTATTTAACAGCACTGCATATTCTTCATTGTTAAATGTGTGTTATCTGATGCATCTTCTACTCTTTCATTCAGAATGATTTGCTTCAGCTTTTCCAGCCATTTGGAGTGATAACAAAGCTTGTAATGCTCCGCGCAAAGAATCAGGTTTTTACTTGATGCTTGTGGTAGATTTAGCTGTTTAAACTTGACAATTTATCCTTACCTAGATATATATCTTTGTTCTGTTCGATTGTGTTTAGGCTCTTCTTCAAATGCAAGATATTCCTTCAGCCATCAATGCGTTGCAGTTCTACACTAATGTTCAACCAACTATTAGGTATAAAAGTATCATATTTGCTTCTGTTTGGGCTCCTTATTAATCTTTATGTATGATTTGGTAATGTTCAGAGGGAGGAATGTCTACGTCCAATTCTCATCTCATCAGGAACTAACTACAATGGATCAGACTGCTCAAGGACGAGGTGACGAGGTTAGTAAATTAGGATATTAATACAAAATGAGATATAGTTATTGTCTTTATGGAGAAGCATGTTTTAAATGATGCAGCTTCTGTGAGACAATTTGTATTTCTAGCATTTAGAGTAGCAAAGAACTGGATATGAGTTTTTGGATTAATTTTCAAGTTTTTGTCTTTGATATTGTCTTTGACTTTAAGGATCATTCAGTTATCTCCAGGTGAAGTTACGACAGTGAACCTAAGGCTACATAATTAGGGATGACTGATGCCTCATGTTGAAAATAAGGAGGGTACAATGATATGGTAAAATGACTATGAGAAAGACTTTAACTTGAACGAAATTTGAGGCAGTTTGATTTTCTAAAGCTGTGCAAGTAAAGAATGTGGTCTTCTTCTGCATTAGTAATTATTTCTTAACTTTGATATTGGGAAGTAATCCTTGATTGATTGCTGTGGAAAGAGACTCTATTCTGGATCACTGAAAGATTGATTAACTCATAATATGAAAGGGAGAACTTTTGTCTCTTGGCAAAGGGAACTGCTTTTATAAGTTCCTACTGATAATATTGGTGGTTGGGTATGGGTTAGTAGCTTTTTGACTAGTAGATTTCATTTATGAAGATCACTATTGCACCATAAGCTGTTGATAATTCAGCTGTGTCACTGATAATGCAATCTTTTTTTTTTTTTTTGCCTTTGCAAATTATTTGAGAACATTGCATTCTGTCAGACATTTTCTGTAATTATTGAAATACATCCTACCATTCTGTGGTCAAAATTTTTGGGTATCAGAAGAACATTTTCCAATGTGCACTTGAACGAGAGTTTGTCTTATTCTGTTGGGGTTTTCGTTTTGGAAATTTTTGAACCTTTTAATTGATAATGAAAAAACACTTAAAGGTTTGAAAGTTCAATTGGCATTTCACCTTTTTGGTTTCAGTTACTTGGGCCGTTAATTATTGTGGATAATTGACTATGATCTGTTTATTTAAACTTTGGTTAAAAAAAGAACATGGCCCAGTCCTTTGTCCTGTTAGTTCTCTACATCATATTTTCCAACTTTAGGGTGCAGAAAATCTGAGGTAATAATTTCTTTGTAGCGCAACTAACCTTAAGTACATAGGTATTAAATGAATAGAATAGATCTCTTTTGACTTTCTTTTCCTCACTTCTTGGTTTTCCTTCCTTAGCTTGTATAGTTCTTTTCAATCTTAGTGTTTAAAAGCCTTTTTGCTGCATATTCAGTGATTGTTTCTTTATTCGTTTGATCTTCTTCTCTCTGGCTGCGCTTCTTTATTATTCTCTTCTCTATCTATACTTCTCCATTTATACTCTTCTCTCTCTTCTGTTCTATGCGGGCTGTTATCGGGCACACTCTGGATGCACAGCCGAATCGAATCCTCCTGGTTACAATCCATCATATGCTATATCCTATTACCGTGGAAGTGCTACACCAGGTTTTCTCACCTCATGGATTCGTGGAGAAGATCGTCACATTTCAGAAGTCGGCTGGTCAGCTTCACGCTTTTCTTTCTCTCTCCATCTCTCTATTTTCTACAGCTGACTCCTGAACTCGTTAATAATATATAGATGGATTGGATATTTGAAATTTTTTTTTCTTTGGAAGGGCTTTTTGCAAATATATTTATGTTAATGACCATCATAATAAGAAATAGTTTCAAAGCTGTGAAGTTTCAGTATTTCCATTTTCTATTGTGTTTGCAGTGATTCTTGTTAAAGTGTTGACGCATTACATTTGAGATACATGGTCATGACTTTGAATCAACTGTTTTTGTTTTTCTGAAAGCCCCTCCATTGTTCATTTTGTTCTTGCAAACTGTATAGGTTTTCAAGCCCTGATCCAGTATCAACTGCGCCAAAGTGCAGTCTCAGCTAGAACTTCCCTTCAGGTATATTTAGTTATTTATTTCTTTAGTCACTCTGGATGGTAACTCATTTAATTTTTATTTGATGGTTTATTTTTGGAAGGAGGTTTAATGTCTTGTTGTTTTGCAGGGCCGTAATATTTATGATGGCTGCTGTCAGCTGGATATACAGTTTTCAAAGTAGGTTTTCAACGAGTAACAATTATATCATTTTTTGTCTTGGGCATGTGGGCCTGGAAATTCATTTGTTTCTTTGATTATACTTCTTCATTAATATTTTTTTGGTAAGATTAGATTATACTTCTTAAAAATCCATTTGTTGATTATTAATTTTTTATTAATTTACTCATTCCAGCCTTGATGAATTACAAGTTCATTACAATAATGATCGATCAAGGTATATGTTAGCAGCCACTTGCTTCTCTTTTATTCGCTTTTATATCTTGTTGACACTTTCATTTTGATGCTACTAAGCATTGTATTCCCTCCTTGCTTTAGGGATTTCACAAACCCAAATCTTCCAACAGAACAGAAGGGCAGATCCTCACAGGTGTGTTCAATTTTGCATCTTCCTTTCAACTTAAGTCTTCTTGAGTGTGTGTATGTTTGTAGTTGTTTTTTGCTGTTGTTTCCTTCATGATTTTAATTTGCATATATATTTCAATGCAGCCTACTGGGTATGGTGATGTAGGAGGTATGTATGCCCTGGAAGCTCATGGAGCTAGGGCAGGTGCTTAATTTGGTACTTGTACATTGATATGTTTATTGGTACTCATTATTTGATTATTTTCCTTATTAACTGACACTTGTTGGTTTTCCTGTGTTTCAGTTGGATTTCCACAGGTGGGTATTACTCTGATCATGCTCTAAATTTATATGAGAGGATTCTTTCTAATCTTGGGGGTATTATCATCTTTATGTTATTTGGTGGGAACACTCAGGATATCTGCCAACTAACCTCTATTGTTTCTTAAATTCTTGTTTCAGTAGGAATGTGATAAACATCTGCTTTTCCTGCATGCCAAATTTTGTCTTTGCACCTGTCTACATTTTCTTTTTTGGTTTCATGACTGATTATTGGAATATGCATTATAGTCTTGACAACAGAAATGGGTTTGATCAAACTTGGATTGTGGACATAATTTGGTCTAGTGGATTTCATATGCATCTGTGTTTCGTGCATTCTAGTCTCCCACACCTCGAAGTATTTGGACTTTTGGGGTTACCACAAAAAGGAAACATGCTAAACATTTTTGTTGCAGTTGTTACACTTCCTTTAACCTCCATAAGGTTTTTGATGGAAACAAAAGTTGTTGCATTCCAATGAAGGGTGTTTGTCTATTTCCATCTTGCATGGGTGCTCTAGATTCTTTAACCATGTGAAATTGCTGTGAAGTGCAGAATGGCTTTTATAAAATATCTGTTTATTTATTTTATCTGTGAAACACTACCACATAAAATGATTGGATTTCCCCCCCTTCTCTATGAAATGTAGATGGCTAATGCAGCTGCAATTGCAGCTGCTTTCGGAGGAGGTTTGCCTCCAGGAATAAGTGGGACAAATGATAGGTGTACAGTGCTTGTTTCCAATCTAAATCCTGATGTAAGCTAGTTGCCATCCTCCTTTTTTTTTGAAGTATAAAATTACTATGGACTCTTCTATCTTCAGGCTTGACATTTAATATCTTGCTTCAGAGAATAGATGAGGATAAGCTTTTCAACCTGTTCTCACTTTATGGAAACATTGTGAGAATTAAACTTCTACGCAATAAACCAGATCATGCTCTAGTTCAGATGGGTGATGGCTTTCAGGCTGAACTGGCAGTACACTTTCTCAAGGTTTGGCTTTTGAATCTTTCGAAATGCAGTTCTTGGATTTTTAATTCTCACTGAAAAATGGCATCTTAAAATTTCTTTGATTATGAGTTACTGATCTGGATTATTTCTTGGATGTTAATCAAAATTTGTTCTTTCCTCACCATATAAGGTTGGGTATCTTTATCATACTGCACCATTATGGTCTATTCAAGATGATTCACCCAAGAACCTTGTTAAATTATATGATTCTGAATGGGGTACAGTTGCTTAATATGATGCAGAGGTGACCCTATGTAGTTGGAAAATACCAGGTTTCTTGATGATTTAATTGTGTGCCAAGTTCATTCTGATAAAGAAGAGCTGTTTTCTTAGGAGTGATCTTGCTGGTGTTGATGTCACTAGTTCCTGAATCTATCTAGTTATGCGCCTTCATGTTGTTCTAAATGGTAAAATTATTGGGCTGAGTAATTCATAATCTGGAGGAATTTCTCTTTACTTCGTCTTCATCTTCTTTTATGCATCTGATGCAGTCTCCACTATGATGCAATGAACATCTATGAATTCGTTATTTTCCCCTCTCATGTCGCAAGGTATATCTAGGAAACTCACCCCTCAATAAGCTCGATAGTTACCTTGTTCTTTAGACATGTACTTAACTCTTGGACTTCCTTTCTGTGAGAGAGGCTCTGGACACAATGCAGTATGGAAGAATAGTGAGCTGTTTGCATTAACCTTTTAACCGCATTTTTTAGATGTTGGGCATTTCACCTCTCATCAGGTCTTTGTTGAGTATTGTCTGGTGAGGCTGGTATGATTATGCATAATGCTGAATTAAAATTCCTTCTTACTGTGTGCTGACACTTGCAATTTGAGATCCAGGGGGCCATGCTATTTGGGAAGCGACTGGAGGTCAACTTTTCCAAACATCCTAACATAACACAGGGAGCTGACACACATGAATATGTGAACTCAAATCTCAACCGCTTTAATCGGAATGCTGCAAAGAACTACCGTTACTGCTGTTCCCCAACGAAGATGATTCATCTTTCCACTTTACCTCAGGATGTATCTGAAGAGGAAATTGTGAATCATTTGGCGGAACATGGCACCATTGTTAATACCAAGCTCTTTGAAATGAATGGAAAGAAGCAAGCCCTTGTTATGTTTGAAACTGAGGAGCAAGCCACTGAAGCCCTTGTCTCCAAGCATGCAAGCTCGCTTGGTGGGTCAATAATCCGAATTTCATTCTCTCAGTTGCAGACAATAAGAGAGAACTCACAGTAATAGTTTAATGGTAAGGAATTGCAATGGTACTGGCATTAAGGATTCATTATTGCCCAGGATATTTGTAAGGGGTTGTAGGTCGTCATTTATCTCTCTTATCGTGTAATGCTCATCTAATTGCTTTTAATGGTGTTGGATACTTTTTCGTTTAACTTTTACCCCCACTTTTTACTTCATTTCTCTAGTGCATGTACGGTGTACCACTTAATTTTGATTTTTTATAATGCAGATGGTCAGTTTCGAGGAATAGGAAGGGAGAGAGAAGTAAGTGTAGTTGCAATTGCAGTTGAGGGAGTCTTTGTATCATTTTTGTATATTTCTTGTAATCCAGGCTAAGTGGTCCATTTCTGTTTGTATCCGCATGCCATACCCGAATGCGTTTTCCTTGCAGTCATTAAGATGATTTAAATTCTCTTACTCCCTCTTCTGGAAATATTTGACACTGGATTCAAACTTGAATTCTCTCCTCTTCTATCTTCTTGGATTGGAGCTTTGGCAACTCGCTTAGGTTTCCTCTGTTTCATAGACTGGAGTTGTGGCATTTATGCGTCTGTAGTGTGCTTCAGAAGCACAGCCAAGGGTTAGTTAATTTTGGTAATTTTGAATCTGTTTCGCCACTCCCACAATACAAAGAAAGCGAGATTCTCACGATGCTTTAGTCTGACAAGCACCTGCACCTGTTTGTATCTCAACATGTCGTGCGAAATTGTGCATTTGACCGTTACTCAGACGAATTTTTTGATTTGATCCACATCATCTTCCGGTATTCGATACAAAGTATTACCGCAACAAAGACGAATAGGAGAGAGCTTTGTGCTGCAGAAGCTCTGCTAACACACTGCCATTCACTTCATTAATGCTCTCATACATGTTGCACATAAGCTTAGAAGCAATATATGATACAAGGTGGGGTGCCATCAAAGTCAACTAACACCATTTCTAATTGTCTGCAACTAACACACAGCTTATAGAGTAAGCATCCACAACAAAGGACTTGGAAAAGATTTTGGCCCCAAATAAGTCTTCAATGTGGTCTCAAACCAACCAGTATTTGAGATAAAATTTGAGTAATTTTCCTTCATCTTTCATTTCTGGTCCATTTATTTTGGCCTGGAAATGATTTCTCATGTGTAGTAATTTTTTAAGTGAATAAGCTGACCTTGATCACATTAATCAAGTTCAAGCTCGGATCTCAGCCGTCCAATCCTTATCACCTTCTCTCATCACTTCCCCATCAAAAAGGCACGCATGCATGCATACAAATACTTCTGACTTGGGATCCGTCAATGGACTCAAATATTATCCGATTATCAGCTCCGTTTAGCTACAACCATAGCTACCTTTTCACGAATCAAAAATTCAAACTCCGTTTCCCTTCAATCAGTATCAGACTCCAAGGCAGGAAAAATTATCATTCTGATGCTAAGGAGTTCGACGAGTCGGCATTTGAAGCTGAGAGGCTGAGACTGGACGCAAAGGCTCGAGACTCAATGGCCCAGACTTCCAAAAGAGTGATGGAGGCGCTTGCAGAAGAAGAAGATGACCCCCAAGCTTGGAAATGGGTCATCCGTAAAAGGATTTGGGATTTAATGGAAGCCCGGAATATTGCCCAGAATCCCAGACCCGTTCACCATCGGATCCCCAACTTTATTGGTGCACCTGCTGCTGCCAAAAATGTAAAAGTCTAGCTTTTCAGGCTGTTGAGGTTTCTCTGTTTTATTTGGTTGATGAGAAATATCAATTTTTTTTTTTGGGTCGGACAGTTGAGTGAGCTGCAGGTATTTGGGATGGCAAATTGTGTGAAGGTAAACCCGGATTCGCCTCAAAAGCAAGTCAGGTTTCTCACTCTTTCTGGTTAGTTTATTCAAAATAATCAATGTGGTATGCCTATGACAACCAAATGCATTCCATTTTATATGTTTTAATCATACAGGAAGTGTATATATATAATCGGCTGCCTTTTCATGCAAATCTAAATTCCAAGCGGGTTATGCTGCAGATTTCGTAAGATTTAAATATCTGTTTTATATATGTGTGGAAGAAATGCTAATAGGTCAACTGGAATTGTAGTTTTTGTCTTCAATTGATAGTTATAGAGCTACCAGGAATCGCAGTGATGGGCAGTGTTATTCCTTAAAGTGCTAATAGATGCATTGATTTGCATGGTGGCTTTTGAGAGACATCATAATAGGGGTTTTATATGGGTGTGTATCTTGGATTGGAATTATTTTAAATGAATCTGACATTCTTTTCATGACATTTAAAACATTTCTGTCTGGAGCTGGAGCAACTTATGTTCTTAGCTGAATATATTACCGCTATATATGCACAGATGGCAAGAAGTTGTTGACTCCTCAACCTCGTTTGAGAACCGGTTTCTTTTCGGTACTTGAATCCTCTAGGCTAACTCCTAGTACTATCAATGAGGCATGCAATTCCCTTGGGATTGCAAAGTATGGAAGGCCAATTGGATTGGATGAAAAGATCAAGGTAGATCTGATTGTCATTGGTTCAGTTGCTGTAGATCCAAAGACTGGGGCTCGACTTGGCAAGGGAGAGGTAAGGATCCGTTCTATCTTTGCTACATTACTCTTTTTTTTTTTTTGTTTCCAGACTTTACTTATCATCTTCTAAGATTCATTGTGGAAGAAAATAGCATCTAAAAATATATATTTTTCATGTTCTACCACATTTTATAAGACAAAATGCTAATTCTAGTTATAGCCAACATTTGTTCTCTTGTTATCTCATCTGGTAGTCAATAATGAGTGGATGAATGAATCATACTTGATCAGTTTGAAGGGAAAAAACTTGCAGACTGGGATTTTCTGTTGCTTCTTTTCTTGGCTGCTAATAAGGCAATTTGTCTTGCTATGGATTGAACAAATTGATCAGGATTCTTCTTTTATATTATGGTTCAACATTGCTTTGACACTTTATTGATGTCTAAGTTATCTCCATTACCTTTCTGAGATTTCTATAATTGCGTTACCCTTCCCAAACTGCTATTACTAATTGAAACTGTACTAAGCCAATAAACTCCCCAGCAGATCAAGGAAACTTGTTTATTTTGTCTGTGTCAGATGGAATTTTGGTCCAATATTTTAGCATATAAATTCGTTGAGAGTTTTAAATTGCAAATTTAAATGTTTTTGTTTTGAACCTAGAAGATTTGTGTGGTTTTGTTGTAGGGTATACCGGGTTTGGGATGGTAGATTATCAGAAGCCATATGAATCTTTCTTACTTTAAGAGAAAAATTTGGGACTTGGCTGCAGGGATTTGCTGAACTCGAATATGGCATGCTGCAGTATATGGGAGCCATTGACGAGTCAACACCAGTGGTCACCTCAGGCATGTACAGTCACCTATTTTCACTGAAGTTAGAAATTTTAACAAACAACTATTTCCCTTTTAAAATTATTAGGGCATACACGAGTGCTCAAAGTTGAACTTGCAACAGTGAGCCTGTGGTTTCTGTTGGAAATGATTTTGGCACAAGTGAATATCTTGATTTTTGTCATGAGTTGAACATTCTCAAACCACATGAGAATAATTTGAATTCTAACTTATTGAAACATTTAGAAATATCTGCAACTCTCTAGCACTCAAATTCATTGAAAACTGAATGACTCTCACTGATGTCATGTTTGTACTGCAGATGCTCATGTCATATGTGTAGATTGTTGAACTATTGCTGATGTGTTATCTGTTGGATTTTTCTTTATTTCTTGATGCTTGTGCCAATAGATGATCTAAGGTGATTGGCCTTGTGAACCTCCTTGAATGTTACCTGTCATCTGTACTAATCGAATTATACGTACTGCTGTTTTATCTCTGGTATTTTTGTTAACAATAATGAAGTGTCATCTTAAGACAAATCAAAGATCGTGAATTGTGAATTGCAGGTCCAAAAACATGACATGTTATTTTTGGCTTCCAATTATTATAAATTTAGTCTTTTTCTGACTTTTGCTTCTATCAGCTCACCATACATTATTCTCAACATAAAATTTTGTTACTTGTTGTTTGACAAATTTCCCACCTTGTTTGTTGTATTCTACATTTACGTTTGCTTGTTACTTGTTACAGTGCATGACTGTCAGTTGGTGGATGATATTCCGGTTGAGAAACTGTTGGTCCACGATGTCCCTGTTGACATCATATGTACTCCTACTCAAGTTATTTTTACCAATACAGCAATCCTGAAGCCTCAAGGTTTGTTAAATTTTCTTGTTTTTGATTTGAGGTCTTTACCATTGCCATAATTTATTTCTAAGGGGGTGGATCAATTGATAGCCTCTAGCTTATCTCTTGCCCTGAAAATTTTTGACAAGTGCAAAGTACAAACGTGGGATGGACCTTTATGATGAATATTTACTTACAAATAGTTCTGCTTTAGCTACAAATATACCTTTTGAAAATGAAAAATGGCATTACTTAAGTGTTGATTTTCCCAAAGAAAGATCTCAGCTGAAGTATCTGAACACAGTCCCACTCTTTAGTAATTTTGCCTTTCTCTGCTTGGGATGTTTTTATAAGATTCTAGGCTTCTAGCGGTGCCTCTACAAGTAATTTGATCTAGAAATTGTCTCTCCTAAAAATTAATGTAATTTCTTCCGTTTGCAGGGATCTACTGGGAGAAATTATCTCCTGAAAAGCTGGGGCAAATTCGGATACTGAGAGAGCTCAAGAGCAAAATTGAACGGGAGACTGGACAGAAGCTTCCCTGCGGTCCATCTGAGAAATTACCCTCCACTGCTCAAAGACGGCGCCAACGTTCATAAATAGCAAAAAGATGGTAGAAGAAACAATTCGAAACTGTGGCTTCAATTAGATACATTTCGTTTTTGGGTGGTTTAAAATCTTCAGGGTTCAAAGGGTACATTGTGACACAAATATTAACTATAATAGGAATAGAAAAAACCTTTGATGAGCACTTACAGCATTAAGTAAATTATTTAAAAACATTAAATACTAATAGAAGAATTTTAGGAGCTTAATACTAATAGTTTGCAACTTCATTGGAGGAGCTTAATACTAATAATTTTAGTCGATTATCTCATGTAGTTTTCATCTTACTTGAGCTCTCTAGAGTTGTTTATAAGTCGATTAAACTTCATTATCTTAGGTTTCTGTTGATTCCTCTTTTTAAAAGCATCAGGAATGTATTCATAAATGAAATTTGGTTAAAGAAACCTAGTCTTGCGTGGTAGTGATACAGTTTGACACATGCAGGACATAAGACCTCTGACATGACCTGGTCCTCTCTTGTGTAAAAGATACTACACATCAATATGATATATCTGGTCGCTAATAAGATCAAACAAATACCCTTAGCATTGATACATTTAAGATTCAATACAACACTTAAATACACAATGTTAGTGTAATAAGCTTAATATGGACAATTTCAAGAGAGGGGTGAATTAGAATGTTTTGTATATTTTGAAATTTCTTTCAAATTCTTGAGAAAATACTTTTGCTTAAATAACAAGTTGTCTTTTCGAAATAAGTGGAACAAGTGATTTCTTATGAAATAAGAAAAATTAAGTGCACAAATTAGTTTGAAAAAAGAGAGAAAATCAACACAATGATTTTTATAGAGGTTTGGCTTCTTGCCTTTGTCTTTTCCTTTAGATCTACCAAGGAGTTTTAAATTCACTATTGAAATCAAGTTTAATACAATGTCGTTTATGGATTAAGCACAACTTAACAATACAATGCCTTTTATGGATCAAGTACAACCACTTTACCCTTTATTTTGGTTAAAGTATAACCACTCAAATAGTACCATTTTAATTGGTTAAGGTATAATCACTCAAATACTACATTTTTAATCAGTTAAGTATAATCACTCAAGAGAATACAATAAAAGAGATGAGTACAGCTAGAATGCCACGACTCGAAACTCCTATCGAGCCCGTGACAACTATCGCGATGTCTTGATAGACATTCATTACCCGGAATGCCAATCGAAACCTCATAAGACTTAACATCAGTTTTCTTGCTTCCCCTGTGAGTATTAGTTACTAAAATCATGTTTTAAAGTGATATGAACCAATTTTAGTTCAAAAACAGTCAAAGAGAAATTTCAACTACACAGGGGTATTTTGGTCATTTTTCTCAAAAATTTCGAAACCAGCTAAAAATGTAGTATGTGAGTGGAAAACACATATTTCATAATAAAAAATAAGTTTAGATATATAAAACATTCATTTAAAATGAAATTATGACTATTCAAATATAATAAAAATACTCAATAAAACATTCTATTTTCTTATAAAACAATATTTATAGAGTTATCGGTAAATAATTTTTGTAGCGTAAAAGCTAAATAAATTCATACATACTATAATACAGATAACCAAAATATAAAATTTAATATACAGTGACACGTGGGCCCACGAACGACCAAAAGTATCAAAAGCGGTAAACCTACAGTTTTTGAGGACGTAAGTCCAACTGTAGATCTCAACAAAGTGAGCTATCTATCGACTATCTTGAGCCTGAAATGGGTGAAAAAGAAGGTGGTGAGATTATATAATCTCAGTGAGTAAACAAATATCATCTAAAATATCTAAAGCTGAGTAAATAGAAACAGATAAAATAGTTAACATACTGTAATTCATCACCTTTCAACTCATTTCAACCAAATAAAATCAATTCATATAAATCGAGTAATCAACATGGCATATGAATTTCTTAAAACTTTGGCTCATGCCAAAATCATTATCATACTCAATTATTAGGGATATCTTGACCGAGGGCTATCCCAATCGAGTCCGCCAAGGCTGTTAAAAAGTTATGTACGCATAAATCATGTTTTTATTTTGAAGACATAGCCGTTCCTTGGTGTTGGCTAAGTTCACCCTCACGTGGTGGTTTGGCGTGAAGTGAACTTTAAAGTGTTAACCTCAAGAGTTATCCATCTGCGCCTTTCATACTGAAGTAAGAATATAATAGGGTTACTGTGCCCCTCTAATAGGCTGGTCTACGGAACTCGTCTACTGCAGCGACTAATTTATAACCCACCATACAATAAAATTTGCAATAGCATGACATGACAATTATTTTATTTTATAGCCTCTCAAGGTAAATTAACAGTTCATACATTTTCAACACAAATACCAATTCAGCCATTCATGCAAATATTATCATAAGCCATTCAATTCAAACCATAATTTATAACACAACAATTAGTCTCCAATTACTCTATTTTCAAAACCATCATTCAATTTCAAGACAATTTTATAAAATCATTTCATTTAAACACATTTTGTTTATAAAACCTAAAAATTTACCATTTAAACTCATTTTCCATAAAATCACAAAATCGGATGAAAACCACTTTAGATAATTAAGACGATAGTAAGGTTACTCACAATTTAGGGAGTCGAATTCCAAGTACTCCGATTCTTGATCCTCGGATACTATCTCTTTACTTTTGCCAGAATTCTCACCACCTAGACATAATGCATAATAAGCCATTTACTACATTGTGCTAAATTGTTATAAAACCAATTTAGGCTCTATACTAATGCATGAAATGGGATGTAAATTGTTCGGATTATCATCTAAACACGGTGTTCTACACAAATTCAATTGTGTACCTAAAATAAACGGTATTAGCCTAATTCAATCTATCACTCGATTAATTGGCCAATATGTCCAATTCAAATCCAAATAATTCCATTTTTCTTCAATTCTCCAAACCATCAAACACAAATTAAATAACTTGAAATATGGTAAAATCATCTTCACATTTTCTCTTGGAAAATTCGGCCATAGAGGGTTCACTAACAATATAATTTTTCAAGCTTGATTCTCTCACCATAAATCACTAATTCCTAACCAAATCACTTGAAATAAAATCAAAATCATCATCAATATTCCACATGGAGAATTCGGCCAATGATGGGTGATGGGAGAAAATGAATTTTTCTTGTTGGTTTTTCATGCTGCACATCACTAACTAACTAAAAACACTAAAATACATTGAAATCTAACCAAATCAAGCATCAAAACTCCTCCCCCCATGTCCGGCCAGCAAGGGTATCCTCATGCAAACTTGATTCTCAACCATGGAAAATGAAAAAGAATGCATAGGAAAGGTAGATCACAAGCTAGAATTGAAAAATCTTACATTTTGTCACTTATTTCCTTGAATTTTCACACTTTTCCCTTGAATTTTTTCACTTAGGGTTTTGTTCTTCCCTTTTCTTCCTTTGTTCTTGCTTTGGCCAGCCATATGAAGAGAAATGGGCTGATTTTGTGCTAATTTATAAGGAAAATAATAAATGAATGAAAATTTGACACATGTCACCATTATATTGGTCCATGTGTCATACTTAGCCATTAAGCAATCTCTTTCTATCACTTAAATTTCCTCAATTATCCATGATAATATTGGGTAAAATCCATGTGCTGGACAAGTGTTGGGTGGTGTAAAATTACAATTTTTCCCCTAAGGTGGCAAAATGACTATTTTACCCCTATGCTCTAAAAAATGCCAGAATTAAAATTCTTCACTTCTCAAACTCAAATTATACTACAAATGATCAATCTTAGTCAAAAATTTCATCCAACACTCACATCTTAACCTCGGGTGGCAAAATGACCATTTTGCCCCTAAGTCATGAAAATTCCAATTTGACTCCAAATCGGTCCTCGAACTCCGAATCACCATTTTAAGTCATTTCGAGGTTTTAAAATTCTCAATTTCATCTTAAAATCTCTATTTGGACTAGTTCAAGGCTTAATTCAACTTAATTGTACCATTTGGTACAATACCGTCCTTTAACGATTTTCAAGGTACCCAAGTAAGCAAACATGCATTCTTATGTAGGAATGGCCTAATAAACATATTGTAGAGCTGAGCTTGACATAGAATGCCTCTTAAAGGCAGAGTGGTAGATTAAGTACAATATCTAATGAGGAAGAAAATAGGACATAGCTTGGTTCCCATAACCTCTTGGAATTTACTCCAAAATCGACTAGTAAACTAAGTACCTTTATCCGAGATTATGGTAATTGGAACCTTGTGCAATCGCATTATTACCTCAATATATGGCCTTGCATATTGGGCCACCCCATAGGTAACCTTTATTTGTAAGAAATGAGTGGACTTTGTCAATCTCTCTACGATGACCCAAATAGAATCATACCCTTTACTAGTGCGAGGTAACCCCGTCACAAAGTTCATAGATATGTGCTCTCACTTTCACTCAGGAATAAGTAAGGGTTGTAACAAACCTGCAGGCCTTTGATGCTTCGCCTTAACCTGTTGGCATACTAAACACTTAGCCACAAGCTCAACTACATCTTTCTTCATACCCTCTCACCAGTATATCTCTCTTAAATCATGGTAGATTTTGGTGGATCTGAGATGTACTACATAAGCCAACAAATGTGCCTGCTTAAGAATCTCCCTCCTTAGACCATCCAAATCTAGCACATACACTCTCTTTCCACTGTGGAGTAATCCATCGGTATCTTTAACTAAATGCTACCCTTTACTCATTTGGATACCATTTAAGGCCTTGGTCACCCATTCATCTTTATCCTAAGCTACCTTAATGTGATTAAGTATCATACACCTAACTTAGAAATGTGCTAATATAGCATTTGTATCACTGATCTCAAGATGCACTCTCATGTCTCCTAAACCATGGATGTCTTCACCAAGGGTCCCCTACTAATGGTGACATGGGCTAAACTCCCTATAGACTTTCGACTCAAAGCATCGGCTACCACATTGGCCTTGCCTAAATGGTATAGGATAGTGCAATCATAGTCTTTAAGCAACTCGATTCATTGACGTTGCCTAAGATTAAGATCCCTTTGTTCGAAGATGTACTTGAGACTCTTATGATCTGTGTAGATTTCACACGTCTTCCCATAAAGGTAATGTCTCCAAATCTTAAGTGTGAACACAATGGCAACCATCTCTAAGTCATGGGCAGGATAGTTTTACTCATGCTTTTTCAACTATTTAGAGGCATAAGCTATGACCTTGCCTTGTTGCATCAGCACACATCCCAAACCAACACGTGAGGCATCACAATAAACCGTATATCCACCCACTCCCTACGGTAGGCTAAGTATGGTAGCTGAAGTAAGACAACTCTTAAGTTTTCCAAAGCTCTCATCACAAGCAACATTCCATTGAAACTGTACATTCTTTTGAGTTGATTTGGTCATTGGTGCTGCAAGTCTAGAGAAATCCTTGACAAATCATCTGTAATATCCAGCCAAACTTAAAAGCTTGTGAACCTCCATCATAGAGGTTGGCCCTAGCCATTTCTCCATTGCCTTTATTTTCTTGAAGTCTACTATAACTCTTTTTTTGGAAATCACATGACCCAAGAAGCTAACACTATCAAGCCAAAACTCACACTTAGAGAACTTGGCATATAATTGATGATCTTTCAACACCTGACGCACAATCCTAAGGTGTTGTTTGTGTTCCTTCTTACTCCTCGAGTATACCAAAATGTCATTAATAAATACCACCATGAAACTATCCAAATATGATTTGAACATCCGATTCATCATGTCTATAAAATCTGTTGGGTGTTCGTAAGACCAAAAGACATAACTAAAAACTCATAATGTCCATACTTAGTAAGGAATGCTGTTTTAGGTAGATCCTCCTACTTAATCTTGAGTTGGTGGTAACAAGATCGAAGATCAATCTTGGAGAAACATTATGCTCCCTGTAACTGATCAAACAAATCATCAATGCGAGGAAGTGGATACTTATTTTTTATCGTTATCTTATTAACTCGTCGATAATGGATGCATAGCCTAAGTGATCCATCCTTCTTCCTCACAGACAATACTGGTGTACACCATGGTGACACACTAGGACGTATAAAACCTTTATCCAAAAATCTTCCAATGGATCCTTGAGTTCTTTAAGTTCTGCCAGTACCATCCGGTATGGTGGAATGGATATCGGTTCGGTATCTTTCACCAAATCTATATAGAACTTGACCTTTTTATCTGGGGGTAAGTTGGGTAATTCTTCCATAAACACATCAAAAAACTCCCCAACTATGGGCACATCGGCCATATTTTTGACCTCCACCTAAGTATCTTTTATAACCGCTAAAAATCCTTGGCATCCATGTTGCAACAATTTCCTCATTGTCATGGTAGATACCACATTGGTTGGAACAATATTGTGATCACCTTGAATGCTAAAAGACGGCTCGTTCGAGTAATCGAATTTAACTAGCTTGTTACAGTAATCTACGTTAGTGAAATTTGGTAATAGCTAATCTATACCTAAAAGCACATAAAAGTCCAACATATTGAGCAAAATCAAAGTGGCTCATATGTCCTTATGCCTTATTTGAACCACACAAGACTTGTACTCAAATTAGGCAATAAATATTTCCTTAAGTGAAGTAGTTACTACCAAGCAAATTTCCATTAAAGTACGATCAACATCCAATTTTGCAGCAAAACATGAAGACATAAAGAAATGTGTAGATCCAAGATCAAATAGGACACGTGTTTCAGAACCACAAATAAGAAGAATACTTGAAACCACAACATTGGACATCTAAGAGTCCTGAGGTGTTAAAGCAAAAACTTTGGCTTGTCCCTTGTTAGCTGCTCTTTGATGTACAGACTTAGATGCCCTACCTTGAGAATAACTATCTGCACCTTTACCTCTAGCTCCGGTAACTGCTCGAATATGTTGAGTTATAATAGATGGTGGCGATAATGTAGCCTAAGATGTGGGGTGTGAGCCTTCCCGAGATAGTGGTGCCATGGGATAATCCTTTCTCATGTGCCTTGGCCTCTGAAGTGACTGTTCTACTCTCTTGTTGAAAGCCATGTGACTGAGAAACTCTATGCTGGCCTTGATGGCTTGTGGACATTCCATGCTCGGTGTTAACACCTCGTTGGCTCTTAGTTTTAGCCTTTTTGGCTCTATCTCGAGTCCCTCGACTCTCCATGATTTTTTTCTCAATCTTCTGCTCACAATCAACAGTGGAGGCATAAGTATCAAATGCTTGTGATGCAATAGCCTTAAATAGTGGTTCTGCCAACCTATCCATAAATAGTCTAATCCTCATATCCTCAGTAGTTACAAGGTATGGTGCATATTGAGATAACTGTGTGAATCGAATATCATATTCAAAAGCTGTAATGCCAAGTGTTTGCACTAGTACTTTAAACTCATGTGCCCTAGTGGCTTATACATTATCTGGCTGAAATCGACCTAGAAAGGTCACCGTAAATTCCTCCCAAGTTAATGGGTTTGTGCCAGCTAGTCTACCTTTATGTAAGGACTGATACCACTGATAAGCCACATCTTTAAGCTTAAAACTAGATAACTCCATTGATCACACATTAAAACATCCTAAAGCAATGCAGATTTTCTCCATCTCATCCCAAAAAATCTAAGGGTCCTTTATTGCATCGGAACCAAAAAATGAGGGCGGTTTCATCTTAAGGAAATTTGTTAGTGAAACCTCAATAGTCCTTCTAGTAGACTCTGATTGTTGTCAGTCATCTTGACCTTGAAAGCTATGTGCAGTACACACTGGCTATCGATCCGTTACTCACTTCTAAAGGTCATCCAAATGGGTAGCCATCATTTCCATGACCTTATTAACCCCTTGTAGATTTGCTACCACATCTGTCAAGGTGGGTTCCCTAATGGGCACTTTGCCTTTCACCTTTTAAGTCTAAGCATCAACAAGCTCCTTTGTGGGTGCCTCATTACTAGATGCTATAGGTGGCTCCTCATTAATAAATCTCGTGGTCCGAACATGTTTACCACGACCCCTAATGGTGGAAGTCTGTGGTCTCATAAACGCATCAATGGGAGCACTTGCTCTACCGTGCCCCTAGCTATAGCTTGTGTCCGAGGTGGCATCCTTAACTGCACGAGCAACACTAAAGTCAATATGGTGAAAAAAATGGGTAAAAACATATTTTCACAATCTTAAACTTTGTTTTAACTTTCAAAAGAATTCATTAACACTTTTGGTTGTCTGTTACTTTTGAAGCAAAACATTTTCTAAGTTTGGAAAGGGTCAAAATATGTGATTTTTATAAAACAATCTTTTAGAAATAAAAAATGGTGATAATGATTCCTTTGATTTTTAGATGACAAAAAATGATTTGTTCATAATTTTTGGAGTATGTTTACTGTGAAAAATGGGAGCCGAAAATTCAATTTCAATTGAACATTTTCGATTTTGTTCTTGAAACCAAAATTTAGATTTTGATTCTTTTGAATTTTTATTTTTTTGATATTTTTATTGAATCGAAATGGGGGGGTAGGGATTTGCTTATTTATATTAAATATCTTAAGTAAATGGAGAGTAAAATGGAAAGAAGCAAATATGGGGACATTTACTTAAATAGTATTTAATGTAAATAAGCTAGGTAGGTTTTAGAGGTAATCTGTTTCAGAAACTGCATTCTATTTCAAATGTATCGATATATGTTCATGATGTATCGATACATATGATCATGTATCAATACATGTTCATCATGTATTGATATAATTTTTTCATAACCAAATGTACTGATACATGGGCCAAATGTATCAATACATTTCATCAATTTCAAAAAAACAAAAAGGGTAAAAACGTATTTTCACACCCAAACTTATAAATATATCACATTTTTTGAGGGTTGGCAACTCTCAATCGCAATTTCAAGGTAAAACCTTAACTCTTAAGCTCTTCCACCCCATTTTTGCTCAAAATCACCATTTTTCAAAGATTTGAGCTTGGTTTTAGGTTTTAAATGAAAAATAAGATTTTTCCCACTCTTGAATCTTTAAATCATGGATTTTTGATTTTGAAAATATGGTTTATTGTTCCAAAATTATTAATGTCTGCGAACTAGAGAATTTGAGTGGATTTTCCCCCTTGATATAACTCACCTAAGGTAAGAAAGTTGATTTTATGGGTTTGTACAAATGGGTATTTTGATGAGTAGTAGATTTAGTCTAGAAAATTAGTTTAGGCAAACCCGAATAGTTTGAAGTAGCATAGAACGATTGTTACGTGATTCCTAGACTAAGTATTAACTAAAATATTGATTTGGGTATTTAGGAACCATTGAAATCCAAAAATTTCATTAGAGTAGATTTTTGTGTACTTGGTAAAAATCAACTTTTGAGGTGAATGGATACACCACTTTCGAAACAATTTTAATATGTAAAGTTGAAAGCATGATTTGAATGATGGAGGGTTTATTGATAAGCATGATTCCCTATAAATATTTATTTTAGAAAATGTATTTATGGATGTGGAAATGTTTTGGAAATTGGTTTTTGAAACTACATGTATGTGTAAATATGTTATTATGTATTAGTTTTCAACAATGGGGGATAAGCCTATTTATGATTGTTGTCCACTAGATGAGTTTGGCCTTGAGGCTAGTGTGGGTACGAGAATTATATATATGTGATTGAGAATGATTGTGGATGATTAAATATTTTTGAATGTAAATATTATGTTTATGGATTGAGAAGATCTCAATTTTTCCTTGATTCATGTGTTTTACATGATTTGTAATTGATGCTTGATCTTGGTAGGATATCCTTTGAAATTTCGATTGTGTTGTAATTGGTTCTAGTCTTGGTATGGGGATAAGAATACCCTAAGGTTAAGTTTGGCCAACATGTCACTTTTTCCCCTATTGTATGTTAACTCTAGTCTCGGTGTGGGGGTAAAGTTACCACAGGGTTAAGTTGGGCATCATACCACTTTTCCCGTTCTTATGAATCCCAATGTGGGGGTGAGAATAACACAGGGATGGGTGGGCGAAAATACCCATTCTCACCTTAACTTGCTCATGGTATGTATTGATGTGATTTATTAAATGAATGGTTCATTCTCGATTGAATGTTTGATATTGAACTTGAATGTTCATGGGTTACTTACCGTTGTCTCCTTGCAAATGTTTTGTAAGTTGAGCTTCGATATGAGTACCATATTTTATGCACATGAGTTTTGAGTGCATTTTATGGTTACATAATTATCATAATTATTTTGCAACTATGATTTATTGCAAAAACTCTTATCCCCTGGCTTGTCTTGTTCCCTGTATTCACTCATAGAGCCTTTGTGACTCGCATGTTATTTTCTCCTATTTTGTTTCAGATAAGTAGCTGCTTGATTAGATGACTTGTGGAGTAATGGAGCAACTCATTTGAGGGAGGTGTGGTAGAGTCTTTTTTTCGGCCTTCTAGTGTTGTACACTCTATAATGTGTCTAGTTTAGTTTTGAACTGTCTTGTTGATAATGAACTCTATTATGTAAATAGCGTTGATAAACTTATTTACGTGTCTACATATTATGTTAAGGCCCAAATATGGGTTCATAAAATGATAAGACTATGGTGGATGGCCATATCATAATAGGCATAGAGTGTGTGCTGAACCGCAGTTGTTTTATTTACATATGAATATTTGTATGAAACGTGAAAGAAACTACACTTTACATTGAGAAGTTCCGTAATGTGCTGGCCTTTATGAATTATTCCATATTTTGATTATGGATGAACTTATGTTAGTGAATGTGATGGATGACTAGCCCATGCATTTATGGATTTAGGATTACTTGGTCCTAGTGGGCCATACCCAGGTAGGCCCATGCACTGGTCACGATCTTTCTCAAAATGGGATGTGGCACTAACTAGTTAATAGTTTTCTATTATCACTTAGTCCTTTGTTCTTTGTTCCTTTAACAAATTAATCATTCTTGTATCATGGCAAGCTTCTTCACTTGCTTTCAAACAACATTTTCGTTAAGGGATTCAATCTTAATCTTGCATAATTAAATGATGTAGTTAGACATCAAAGAATGAGGAATATTTTGTTATCATAAAAAATATATGAAGTCAACACCGCAATGGTGTCAAATCGAGCCTTTGTTATTATGTTTATATGATGTTGAACACTTTATGTATGTGGCCACGAAATGGCTTTATAGTCAATATGTTATTTACATCTGGAAGATTATAATAGCTCGAAAGCCCATATGTGCAACCAAAGTGTGCGTATGATTTTTGTATGAAAGGAGATATGAAACCATATGTGATATAAATTATGATGACTAAATGAAAGGTTTAACCATACCTTTATGATGATGATTTTCCATATTGTATACAACTCACTTGATTAAGTGTACCATTATCATTATATATATAAGCTTGTTTGAGTCTAGTGAGCTGTACTTATATCAATCCTTGCATCGATCATGACCTCAAAATCAGGTCGTACACAAACTATGCCTTGACCTATGGCTTTTTTCAATAATAAAAGTTTACTTTTCTAAAGAAAAGAAAGGGCTTAGCCTTTAGTATTTAGTGTGTACAACAAACAACGGGAAGATCCCTTTTATTTATTTTTGTACATCAACGCATCCCTATTATTAAGACACTTACCTAATATTGGGTGGGTTAAAGTCACACGTCATTGCTAAAACACTAATTTTCATAGGGTTTTTTTTTGGCCATCAATTTTCCTAGCCAATTACCTACCATGTTGTTTGCTTTTTTTATGATGAATGGAAAACTTTTACTGTTAAATTAGCCAAGGGTAACTATTAATTAGCCTAAATCTTCCTTTATTATAAAGTATATAGATAATTAATGCTAGTTCAAAATATTTAAATTTAAATTGAATGCTTACCAAACAAAAGTAAGGGTGAAAGTAAATGTAATGGTAGAAATCTTTAGTTGGTACGTTGAGTTAACCTTGTTAATTTTTCTCTAATTGATTAAGGTCTTCATTAAAGAACTAATCATGAAATGTATTTTTCAAGCCATTTCTGTTTTTAGTTAAAAGAAAATATCTCTTTTTTTCTTATACCTTTACAAGACCTTAGAGTTATCACACAATATAGATGGAATAATTGATGTAATATTATTTTATACTAGTGTAGTTTCAAAACTTTACAAGTGAAAATAGAAATGTTGTCACATATTCATTTAGTTATTATATGAATTTATTAAATTTTTTAAATATAACTTTGATTAGAATTTATATCACATGCCAATTGTCTATTATATTAATTAATTTATTTTTCTTATACATATAGCTTAATGGATAGGTGACAAAGTTCTAAATTCAGTTTATAGAGTTTATGAATTCCATTGCCTATATAATTATAGGATATTCCGTTTGATATGCACGAAAAAGTATTTTACGAAAGTCATGATTGAAATGCTGTACGGTTGGTGAGATCTTTTTCTATGAAAGTACTTCAAAGTTTCAAAACTATCCCTACAAATTTAAAAGAGAATAACTACACATCTTAATTTTGATATATATATATATATATATATATATATATATATATATTTGTCTATAACTTTGTGATAAATTGTTGACTCTATACAGTTTTACAATGATTTAATTAATTAAAATGTCTTGCATTAAAGAAAAATTTTATTTCTTAAACTATTTTTATTTTCAACAATATAGACATTAGAAATTTCATGCACTAAGGTATAGTATTGCCTTTTTTTTAAATCTTAAAAAATATTAATTATTGAAGTGAGGAAAAAAGAAATAAAACTCTTAAAAAATCCAAATTCTCTCTCTGATTTTTCTAAGTCAAAACCAGATTCAATCCAAAAAAAAAAAAAAAAAAATAAACAGCCACCACCATCGTCAGCAATGTCGACCAAGCACACCTCGATATCTCTAATCCTTGAAGCTATATAAAACCATAAATAAAAAATTTCAATGAGAATCATTAAAACCCATATCAAAGGCAAGCAAAAATTTCGGGATCTTAATGATAGCATGAAGATTTGTACTTGCTTCCAGTGAAAATATTTTACGAAGAGTATTTTTCAACAGAAAAAAGAAATGGATGTAAATAATCCGTATGGTTATAGTTGCAATATCCTTTCCTCTTATTAAAAGCCCTGGAAAACACCCTGCTTTTGGTATACCAAATACCTTATATATATATATATATATATATATTACTCTATCAAGCAGCACATTACTTGCACTCACCGGAGAAAACCAACAAAATCATGATGACCTTACTCACCTACCCTGGATTCTTGATCATTGCAGTTGTTCTATTCCTTACCTTCCTCACTTGTTCTAGAAAAAGAAGAGGGCTCCGCTGGCAGTGGCCTGTAGTTGCGAAGTTACCGCAGTTTGTTCGCCGCTACTGCCAGTTCCATGACTGGAGTGCCCAAATTCTTGAAAGAAGCGGCGGCACATGTCTTGTAGTAAAAAATCTCTGGTTTGTCAATATGGATAATTGGCTCACTAGCAATCCTGCCAACGTGCAGCACATAATGAGCAAAAGCTTCACTAAATATCCAAAAGGAATCGATTGGAGGAAGCGATTTGATATATTTGGAGATTCAGTGTTCAATTCTGATTCTGTTAAATGGAAGTACGAAAGAGCTCTTTACAAAGGCTTCCTAAATCATCAAAGGTTCCATGAGCTGATGCCAAAGATTTTTGAAGATAGCATGGAGAAACAATTGATCCCAATTCTTGAGCATGTCTCCAAACAACATGTACCAGTGGCCTTGCAAGATCTGCTTGGAAAGCATATATTTTATTTTTCTTGCAGAATGACCACCGGATGTGATCTCGGTTTGTTTCAGAGCAGTTCCCACGAACATCTTTTCGCAAAAGCCATAGTTAACGCTTGCGAAGCAATATCGTTTCGGTACTTGCTGCCAGAGTGTATCTGGAAGTTACAAAAATGGCTAGGTATTGGAAAGGAGAAGAGATTAAGCGAGGCCAGGAAAACTCTAGATCATTTAGTTTCTGAATACATATCAATAAAGCGAAAAGAATTGAGCAGTAGATTGAGAAAGGAAGATATGGATTTCAGTATATTAAAACTTCTTTTAGATAGAGATGAACTTGCTGGGACATTATCGATCTCAGATGAAGTTATGAGAGATAACATTATAACTTTTATGTTCGCTGCTCACGACACCACAAGCACAGTCCTGAGTTGGTTTTTCTGGATTCTTTCAAAGCATCCAGTTGTTGAAAAGAGAATTAGAGAGGAAATACAAAAATACCTTCCAGATAATGGGAAAACGAAATGGCTAGCATTTAATGCTAAAGAGTTGAATAAAATGGTTTATCTGCATGCAGCTTTATGTGAAACATTAAGACTGTACCCTCCAGTTCCTGTCCAGACAAGGACTGCTCTTCACAACGACACCCTTCCAAGTGGCCATAAGATCAATCAAGGAACAAGGGTTTCGATCTCCGTTTATGCAATGGGAAGGATGACATCCACCTGGGGAGAGGACTGCAATGAATTCAAGCCAGAGAGGTGGATTACCGATGATGGAGGAATTAAACATGAACCAGCGCACAAGTTCTTTGCGTTCAACGCGGGGCCTCGAGGTTGTTTAGGGAAAGATTTTGCTTTCACTTTGATGAAGGCGATTACATCAGCTATCATCCACAACTACGATGTCCAAGTAGTAGGCAACAGCCAAATCGCCCCTAAGCGAAGCATCATTCTTCACATGAATCATGACCTCATGGTTACAGTTAAGAAAAGATGGGCTTGAGCGATACGTGTAGTACCCTGACCCAAACAACATTTGGAGTAATGTATTATTGAAACTAATAATGTGACGTCAGGGTTCCTTATTTGTTTTTAATAAATCATTTGGGTTTATGTTAGAATATTCTCGTGAGTAATTAGAGACTATTAGTAAAATATTGAGGGCTAATATATGCAGTTAACTTAGTAGTTATTTTTGTTTTAATGTGGGAAAAAAAAAGAGGTGCTAAAATTTGATCCAATTCAAAGAATTCGACTCAACTCATTCAAAGCCAAGTCCGACTATAACCTAATAGAATAGTAAAATACTTTAACCCAAGCGCAAATTGATTTGAATCGAGAAAAACTTATCCCAAAACAACTCCAAAATATAGTGACCCGATTTCTACTTAACTCAACTTAAAGTAACCTAAAATCTAAACTCTAAAATGACTCAACATATATGATAACTCAAAACTGAATCAATTTGAAACCTGAGTTAATCCAATTTGTTTAAATGGTGTACATCCATTTTTTTTAAAGATAATATGTGATGTCATTAATCAAAAAGGAAGGGCTTTCCCTAAGTCTATACATCAACAACTGTATTTTAAATTGCTATGTTATAAATGGCATAGTATCTCAAAATCTCAATTAGTCATCACAAAGTGTTACCCATCAAATCCCTTACAAATCAAAAACAAAACCTGTCTATGCACAAAGTATCAAACGGAGATGGTTTTTCGGCATCTTGAGTGATTCAAAACCTCATGAAGCCATTCCAAAATAAACCTATATGGATTTGGAAACCTGAACAAAACAAAATGTGTTCACGATATAGCAGTCTCCTACATACCACCACCAAGTTCAATAATTGATCGGAATTTCCAGAGTTCAATACCCTCTAAGATGATTTAACCTAGCAACAACCACCAACACTGATGTAGCCAACTTGTAAAAGCTAGTAATAAAATTGAAGTCACCCAAACAAAGATAATGTGATCTTACCAGCTAGATGCCAAGAAACACACATGAAAATAGAGAAAAGAGATAGGCAAACTCAATTACCAATGAGTTCTTGAGGGATAAATACCCTCAGCAAGTCAGTTTCTCTTGCAACTCCTTCCTTTGTGTAAACCCCCAACCTTACATTTAGTGATAATGTTTAAACTTAAGTAAGATGTTCGATAAACATAGGAATGATCAGCAAGTTGGAGTATCACAGAAATTGGCTTGCATTCCCTTAAACCAAGTTTTTCAAAGATCGACAATGGCCTTAAATTGATACTTGCACCCAAATCACCTAAAGCTTTGGCAAAGAACAATTGACCTATTGTGCAAGAAATTGTAAAACTACAAGGATCCTTGAGTTTTGGTACCGATTTATTTTGAAGAACTGAAATACATTCTTCTGTGAAAGGAACAGTCTTAAAATCACCCAATTTTCTTTTCTTGAAAATAATGTCTTTCAAGAACTTGACATAGCTTGGCATTTGTTCCAAAGTTTCAACTAAAGGGATATTTATGTGTAGTTTTTTGAAGACATTAAGAAATTTTTAACATTGCTTCTCAACCTTTTGTTTTTGAAACCTTTGAGGAAAGGGTGGTGGAGGAGATTTACTTGAGACTTTACTTGATTTTTAGCTTTCCCATCATCTTTTTTTTCAACTTCAACTTCTTTCTCAACAATTATCTCTTCATCATCAACATGCTTTTTGGAAGATTCAATTCCCTTTTTACATGCCCCTTCAACCTCTTTTCCATTATGCAAAGTGATTGCCTTGCATTTTTCCTTACCTTTGGGATTGACTTAAATGTCGCTTGGTAAGGTACCTTTGGGCCTATTGTTAATGGAATTAGCAAGTTGGCCCAATTAAGTCTCAAGATTTCTCAATGAAGCTGCTTGCCTCTAAATAATGATATCATTCTTTGCCATGTATTATATGAGAACATTTTCCAAGGTAGGCTTATTTTCAAGGACAGAATGTCTAGCTTGTTATGGAAAGTCAGAAGGGATGTTTGGCCTTGGATTTGAAGGCCTTAGGTTGTTGTTCCATGAATAGTTGGGATGATTCCTCCAACCAGGATTATAAGTGTTGGAATATGGATTATTTTGTTGCTTGTTGAAGTTCCCAACAAATAGTTCTGATTCAAAATTAGATGGACAATGATCACTTGAATGGCCTACTCCATACAAATCACAACTTATGAAGGAGTTTTGGACAACATTAACTCTCATTGTATAAAACTTTTTTGCCAATACAGCTATTTGTGCACTTAAGGCATTAAGTGCTTTAATCTTATAAACACTAGTAGCTCTTCTAGGACAAGATTTTTCTAATGGCCAAGGGTAATTATTGGAAGCCATCTCTTCCAACAAATTGTAAGCCTTATCAAGATTCTAATCCATTAATGCCCCACCAGCTATGTCAAGCCTGAATCTACAATATGTTTATTATGCCATTCTTACATAAGAATGCATGTTTGCTTACTTGGGTACCTCGAAAATCGTTATAGGACGGTATTGTACCAAACGGTACAATTAAGTTGAATTAAGCCTCGAACTAAGACTGTGCAGCAATCGGTTGCAACCGAGCAACCGATCGCGACTGTGGGTTTTTGTAACCGATGGTTGCAATAGCAACCGTTGATCATGACGATCGGTCTCGTTGGTCGATTGGTTCGGCGTCGGGGGGGACTCTTTCCCCCCTGAGCTGACCGAATAACCGGGCAGTGACTGCCTTGGTTTCCATTACAGGTGAAAGCACCAAAATACCCCTCATTAAACACTTTCTCTTCTGCCCCCTATAAGGGTAAAATTGTAAAACCCTCTTCAAAAGACCCTAAACCTGTAAACCAGCAATCAACTTCTGCAGATCTCACAAACCAGCAGCCGTTCGGCCTTTCCCCTAACAGCCCCCTATTTTCTCCGTTCCCTTTCCGCCTCATACAACCAGCAGCCATCTCATATAGCCATAGGTGCTTCTCAGTTGCTATCAATTGTGTTTCTCAATCAAAATTGCTGCCATTGCAAGGTAAACAATAGTTTTATTTTTTAAGTTATTTTGTGAAAATAAGTAGAGAGAGAAAGTTTGAGAGAAAATATGTTAGAGATTATGAGTTTAGGATGGTTGTTTTTTGCTTGTAAAAATTATGTTTGTTCCATTAAGCTTGCTGTTTGGACATTGTAAACTGCTTGGAACCAAACCCTTTTTTTGCACTTTGCGAAAAAATTTAGAATTTCCTTTTCCATGGAGCTTGGTAATTAAATTCTAAAAGGCACGTAGCAACTCATTTTCATCGACTTTACCAAACAATATATGTTCTATATAGTTGAATATGATACGTAAAGGATCTTTAAACTTGGGTCATTGGAAAGGAAGAAGGGAAAAGAAAGAAAGTCAAAGGGTGTGGGGGGATACCGGATGCATCTAGAGATAGAGAAAATCTAGAATTCTGAGAAAGTTGATTTGGATGCTACTGATAAGTGATAAACAATATTTTGATAAGCCTATTATAATAATAATATTATAAAAAGACCATTTAAAATCGTTATTCATAAATGTTAATTTTAATGGACATAAAAGTTTTGGTATAATTTATAATTCACCTAATTATAATATTGTATAAATTAATATAAACACGATTTAGTGCACTTATGTTTGATGTGTTTAATCTAATAAATGTTAATTTTTTTTCAATTAATTTGTGATAATATTTGATTTATTATCTGTGTATAAACATCCAAGTATCAACACATAACTCAATTTGATTCCCATTTTTTGGTTCCTCAAACTAGCCCAAAATTTTTGGCAACTTGGAATTATTTTTAGTTGGAAAAACTAAAACTCTCATGTTGTTTGGACTAAGCAATTCATGACACTCATCCAAGTGGTATAAAAGACTTTAAGTCATACCGATGTCAACGAAGAAGAGTAAATTGTTTACCTTGCATGTGTTTGACAGGGTTGGCAACTTAGAATTATTATTTAGATTTTTAATTAAAATGATTGAAATATATTAGAATTAAATATTAAAATTAATATTTGAGTATTATTTTTTTTTTGTAGATGTTAACTAATGAGGAAACAAATTTCGCAATTAATGAGACACCAACACCAACACCATTAACATCTACACCTCATGTTACTACTAGTTCTACCGATCCCAACAAAACGTGTGAAGTTGTAAGCAAGGTGCGGAAGCAAATGGAGCCGTCTCAATCTACATCGATTATGTGGGATCACTTCA
Source organism: Theobroma cacao (assembly GCF_053813885.1). NCBI lineage: Eukaryota > Viridiplantae > Streptophyta > Magnoliopsida > Malvales > Malvaceae > Theobroma > Theobroma cacao. Next base: position 10,994,247 of record NC_142646.1, read on the forward strand.
CCAAATTTGTTGATAAGAAAGGTAATAAGAAAGCTAAATGTTCTCATTGTGGTAAAGAATTGTGTGCTGATACAAAAAAGAATGGAACATATTCTTTGAAAAATCATATTAAAGTTTGTCCTAAGTTGAAATTGGTGCATGATAGTGAGGAGAAAAGGTAGATGAAATTAATTTTTGCTTCGGGAGGGGATGGGTTGGGTAGTTGGAAGTTTGATCAAGAGGCAGTTAGGAGGAGTTTAGCTGAGATGATTATTTTAGATGAATTACCTTTTAAGTTTGTGGAAAATAATGGATATAGGAGACACATAAACGAAGCATGTCCTAGATTTTGTATACGTTCATGATGAACTGTTGCTAGGGATTGCTATAAGGTTTATACTGATGAAAAAACTCGAATGAGAAGATTGTTAAAATCATGTCCTGGTAGAATGTGTCTCACCACTGACACACAGACTTCGATTCAAAGAATTAATTATATGTGTCTAACTGTCCATTTTTTTGATAATGATTGGAAGTTGCAAAAAAAAATTTTGAATTTTTGTCCGATCACTAGTCACAAAGGTGAGGCCTTAGGTAAGGTAATTAGTAAATGTTTGGGGGATTGGGGGATCCAAAAGATTTTTTCTATCACTGTTGATAATGCTAGTTCAAATGATGTTGCAATAGGGCATTTGAAGAAAAAAATATAATGTTGCTGGAACTAGTATTTTAGGTGGTAGATTTTTTCATGTGAGATGCATTGCTCATATTGTGAATCTTGTGGTCTCTGATGGATTGAAGGATATGAATACCTCAATTGCTCATGTTAGAGGGGCAGTGAGATATATTAGACAATCCCGTGCTAGATTAGTCAAGTTTAAGGAGTGTGCTGTTAGTGCAGGAGTTGAAAGCAAGTGTTTATTGTGTTTAGATGTGAGCATTAGATGGAATTCTACTTTTTTGATGTTGGATACAGCTTTGCATTTACATCATTTGAATTATGTGATAATGGCTACATACCTGAGCTCATAAGGTCGGGAGATGGGGTGCCTGATGACAGAGATTGGGCAAATGTTAAGAGGATTTCTCATTTTTTGAGAGAATTTTATGATTTGACTTTGAGTGTTTCAGGCACATCTTACATAACTGCTAATGCTTTTTTGGATTCCATTTCTGATGTGTATACGACTTTGATTGAATGGCAAAATGGTGATGATGTTGATTTACAGTCTATGGCAATTAGGACGAAAGAGAAATATGACAAGTATTGGGGTAATGTGGAGAAAATGAATTTGGTGTTATTTATTGCTGCTATACTTGATCCGAGGAAAAAGCTTTCTTATGTTGAATTCACTTTGCTAGATATGTATCCTCCAACTCAAGCTTCAATGATGTTTTCTTTGGTGACATAAACAATGGATGAGTTGTTTCGTTGTTATAGAAATATGTTACAACCTTCAGCTCGTGATGTTGGTGAAAGTGGTCAACAGTGTCTAACGTCCATGGGTCAAGGCACTAGTGGTGGTTGTAATGATAATGTTGTTTCAACTTTGATTGGCAAGGACACAGAACGAACTAAAAAAAGATTGGATAGGTTCAAGAAGCACCGGTTAAACACTGGATCAAAAGAACTGAAAATGGAATTGGAGAAATATTTATCTGAGCCTGTGGATGATGAGGGTTTCGATGATGATGAGTTTGATGTTCTCATGTGGTGGAAACTTAATCAGTTTAGGTTTCCTATACTTGCCACTATTGCTTGTGATGTTTTGGTTGTTCCCCTATCAATAGTTGCTTCGGAATCTGCTTTTAGTACCAGTGGACGTGTGCTTGATGCATATAGGAGTTCTTTGACTCCTAAGGTTGTGCAAGCACTTATTTGTGCTCAAGATTGGTTACTTGGAAAGGCACGTGGTGATCCGGATTTGATTGAAGATGATCTGGATGAGCTTGATAAACTTGATTTTGGTAACTATTTTATTTCTTTTTGTAGTTTTATATATAATTTAATTTATTTGATTTGTCAAAAATTAATTTACCATATTTGTTAATTTATTTTTTAGAGTTGGCAACTATTGCGTTGGAGACAATAGTTGAGTCTGAGCCTGAGTTGGATTAACATTTTCAGGTAATGTTATCATTCGGTATTATGCAATATTTATATGTTATTTATAATTCATTTAGGTTATCTTACTACAAAAATTTACACTAATTATATATTTGCTTTTAATCTTTTTAGGAGCATGTTCTACAAAATCATTAAAATTTGAAGTTGGAGCCTTGGAGATTCATATTTTGAAATTTAGTAATTTATGTCATTAAGCTTTAAGTTGTGGAACTCTTCTTTGTTTATTTATTATATGAAGATTAATGTTAATTTCTTTGAGATCATATTTAATTATAGAACTTTTTAAACTAAAGTTTATTTATTCTATAAAGATTAATGTTAATTTATTGCATGAAGATTAATATTATTAATCATTTGAAAAATAAATAAATAGGTAAAAAAGAAGACTTAAAAAAACTCTTTGTAACAAATTATATACAAAAGGCTTATGTCAAACAAAAAAAGGATCAAATTATTTAAATATATTAAAAGTATAAATCTTTGTGATTTATATACAAAAAAATATCATTGTTTTAAAATTTGATTTGCCTTGCTTTAGAAAGTGACAATATTCTATCCTTGAATTACTACTAGTATTCATGGAAAAATAAATTAAATCTATGGATCTTTACGGCCCATATAAACCTTCATAGCCCAAGTCAATTTCATGAAACCTTCACAGCCCAAACCCAAATCAAATTAAGCCCACAGTCTAAAAAACCGAACCGTAACCGACCGATCCGCCAATCCCAAAAATCGATCGAAATCGATTTTTTTTGGGGGGGGGGGGGGGCGGTTCGATCGATTAATTTGGTAAAAATTTTTTGTTGATTTTACGAAAAATCGACCGAAATCGAACCGAGATAGAATTTGCTCACTCCTACCTCAAACTAGTTTAAATAGAGATTTTAAGATGAAATTGAGAATTTTAAAAACCTAGAATGACTTAAAATGGTGATTCGGAGTTCGAGGATCGATTTGGAGTCAAGTTGAAATTTTCATGATCTAAGGGCAAAATGGTCATTTTGCCACCCGTGGTTAAGATGTGAGTGTTGGCTGGAATTTTTGACTAAGATTGATCATTGGGAGTATAATTTGAGTGTGAGAAGTGAAAAATTTTAATTTCGGCATTTTTTCGAGCATAGGGGTAAAATAGTCATTTTGCCGTCCAGGGGCAAAATTGTAATTTTACACCACCCAACATTTGTCCATCATATGGATTTTACCCAATATTATCATGGATAATTGAGGAAATTTAAGTGGTGGAGAGAGATTGCTTAATGGCTAAGTATGACACATGGACTAATGGAATGGTGACATGTGTCAAAATCTCATCCATTCATTATTTTCCTTATAAATTAGCACAAAATCAGCCCATTTCTCTTCATTATGGCCGGCCATAGCAAGAACAAAGGGAGAAAAGAAAGAACAAGAACCCTAGGGTGAAAATTCAAGAGAAAAATTAGTGGATTTCAAGTAATCAAGCAATCAAAGGTAAAATATCTTGATTTTGACTTGTGATCTACCTTTTCCATGCATTATTTTGCATTTTCCATGGTTGAATCACAAGATATCATGGTGATTTCATGGCTAGCCGAATGGGTATGGAAAGAGAATGATGTTGGATTGATTTGATTTCAAGTTATGTTAGTTTTTTTAGTTAGTTTACCATGTCTAGAAGCAAAACAGTAAGAAAAGAATTTATTTTCCCCATCACCCATCAATGGCCGAACCTACCTTGTATTGAGTGAGGATGAAATTGATTTTTCATTTTAAGAGAATTGGTTAGAAAATGATGAATTATGGTGTGAAAAAGTAGTAGAAAAAATCACGGTGTTAATGCACCATTATTGATTGAACATTTTAAGAAGAAAAGTGAAGATGGTTTTGCCAAATTTTAGGTTATTTGACTTGTGTTTGGTGAATTAAGGTATTGGAAAAGAAATGGAGCAATTTGGAGCTAAATTGGACGCGTTGGCCAATTAATCGGGTGATAAGATGAATTAGGCCAATACCAAGTTTAGATGATTACCCGTACATTTTGCATTCCATATCATGCATTAGTAGTCTAAATTAGTTTAATTTCGATTTAGTACCAATGTAGTAAGTTTCTCGATTTTGTACTATGTCAAGGTGGTGAGTCCTCCGATAAAGACAAGGAAATTATATCCGAGGACCAATGGTCAGAGTACTTCAAAAATCCGCACTCTAGACATTGTGAGTAACCTTACTATCGTCTTAATTATCCAGAGTGGTTTTTATTCGATTTTGTGATTTTATGGAAAATGAGTTTAAATGGTAAATTTTTAGGTTTTATAAACAAAAATGTGTTTAAATAAAATGATTTCATAAAATTGTTCTGAAATTGAATGATGGCTTTGCAAATAGAGTAATTGGAGACCATTTGATGTATTGTGAATTTATGGTTCTAATTGATTGGCTTATGACAATATTGGCATGAATTGTTGAATTGGTATTTGTGTTGAAATGTATAAACTGTTGTTTGCCTTGATAGGCTAGATAATGATAAAATTGCCATATCATGCTTGCAAATTTTTATTGTATGGTGGGTTTAGCTTGTTGCAGTGGGCTGCTTCTGTGGACCAACCTATTAGAGGGGCACGAAACTTGGTCATATATATGTACCTCGATTGGAGAGGCACGTAGGGTAACTCCCGAGGTCAAACTTTAGAGTTCACTTCAAGCCCAACCACCATGTGAGGAGAACTCGACCAACGCCAAGGAACGACTATGTTTTCAAAATAAAAACATGATTTATGCGTACATAACTTTTTAACAGCCTTGGCGGACTTTGTTAGGATAGCCCTCGATCAAGGCATCCCTGATAACTGGGTATGAGAATGATTTTGGCACGAGCCAAAGCTTTTAAGAAATTCATAAGCCATGTTGATTACTTGATTTATATGAATTGATTTTATTTGGTTGAAACAAGTTGAAAGGTGATGAATTTCAGTATGTTAAACTGTTTTATCTGTCTCCATTTACTCTGCTTTAGATATTTTAGATGGTATTTGTTTACTCACTAGGATTATATAATCTTTTACTTGCACTGGTTTTAATACATTACTTGAAATGGTTATTTTGCATCACAATTCTTAGGTTTATATGTAAGGCACAAATGTTCCATTTGAGTTTAAATTGTTATATATATATATATATATATATATATATTCTTATGTTTTTAATATTCAAATTTTCTATCCTTGGCTTGTTTCCCATCTATGCCCTGCTCATGGAGTCGAGGATCACTGAGTCTGTGAAACTCACCCCCTTTATCTTCCTCTTTTTGTATATAAGTGATTAGCTCGTGTGTATTGCCTCAACACTGTAGATACCTATTCTCCAAATAAAAATATATATAATAAAAAATTAATCAAAATAAATAAATAAAATAATTAAATAATATAATAAAATTAAAAAAAATAAAGCAAGGAAAGGACTGAGCGTGTTCGCAACCCCATTCTCTAGTTCATCATTGCAGGGTATTAATGCCCTTAAAAAGTAGCTGGATTTGGGGGAATGATGGACACCTTCAGCTGCCAACTCCCCATTGTGCCAAAGCCTTGTGAAATCATGCTCAGAAAAGCATGATTTCACCTCTAAATTGTATAAAAATTTGGACAATCTAACTCTTAAAAAAAGAGGGGTAGAACAACAACCGGGAGGGGAGATTTTGAATGATAGATCCAAAAAAAAAAAAAACCAATCTTGCAAAAACCAGAAAAACTAGATCCATCAACAGTAAAAAAAAGAAAAAAATCTCATTTTTCTTTAAACAAGCGAGACCTACAAATTAAAAATCCCTAACTTTCTAGCAACCATTCTACCCTTGACACAACCAAAAAAAAAAAAAAATCAAATAAAAAAAATATCATAAAAATCAAAATATATATGCAAAAAATGGAAGAAGTAAGAGGTGTTTTGTAGAGTTTGTTAGTTTAGGTTTTAGGGGGGATTTTGATTTTTAGAGAGATTTTGGCTTTACGTAACCTACGGTGAAGGAGAGAAGGTCTAATTTGGGCATCGAAAAAGGAGAGCTTTTGGGTTAGGGGAGATCTGACCAACAGTGAAAGGAAGGAGTAAGAGAGAAGACGTCGGCGGGGAGAAAGAGGGAAGGAAAGAGAGAGAAGAAGAAAGAGAGAGAGAGGGAGATAAGTGACTTCGACGAGGGGGAAAAAGAGAAAGAAAACAAACGTCGATGGGAAAGGAACGACGTCGGGAATAAGAAAGAGAGAAATGAGAGCTACGTGCCCAGAAAGAGAAAGAAAAAAAGAAGACGAAGAAGAAGAAGAAAAAAAGAAAAAAAATAGAGAGAAGGGAGAACATTTGGGTTAGAGAGAGAAAATGGTAAGGAAATAATAAAAAAAAAAGAGGGAAAGCTTTTATACCCCAAGCATAGAGGGGTGCTAAACGACGCTGTTTTGGGTGCAGCTTGAAGTGGCCATTCAAGCACCAAAACGATGAGTTTTGAGAGCAACAGTGTGGGCCTCAAGAGACAGATCCAGTGCAGTAGGGTTGAGCCTTCTGTGGGCCAATCTTAGCCCAAAAAGGCATAACCTTTACATTTTTGCTTGCGGGCCTATTTCAATTGATTTTGTATCTAGCCCATTTTGCCTAATTAAAATGTAATTTTGGTTTAATTTTAGACCATTCTAGGAAAATAGGTTAGGTAAATTAGCAAAAATAGAAAATGTATTTATGATTAATATTTATAATTAGGAAAATTTCAAGGTTTAGTCTAAAAAGTCAATAAATAAATAAATGAAAATAAAATAAAATAAAAAGTATAAGACCTAGCATGAAATTATTAAGTATAAAAATATGATGTTTGATTTGGAATCAATACTGATGATAGGATGTCTGTTCGGAATGCGAGAAGTCGCAATTCTAAATAGGTTTTCTTAGATTAAGGATTTTGATTAAGACCCCACCAGTATGTTGGGAGGGTCTTGATTTTGAATTCCGATGATTCTAATTTTAAATACAAGTTATATACTCAATTACTAATTGGTCAAAAATGCAAAAAAATAAGGAAGTAATGATAACAATAAGTATGTTAACAATAATAATAATACAAAAAGGAATGGATAAGAGACATATATAAATAATAATTATGAAATAAAAAAAATGAAATAAAAAAAATAAAAATACTTGGCCTAAAAATATAATTTTGAAAAATTTCATATAATGAAATGAATAAATATTTACATAGCAAAGTACATAACGAAATAAAAATGGAACAATAAGTAGATATAAAACATTTATTCATGGTATACATGCTCACACGGAGAAATAATGGAAATAAGGAACAAATATTAGAATTATGAGTGCATCACGTGCTTTTGTTACATTATTAAATGTCATAGCATATAGACATATTCTATATTCGAGCATAAGCTCGATGTTGGGATTTTTCGAGGAAGTTTGCGAATGTGAGTTTTTTCGATAAACTCCCTATGTGAAAAGATACCCTCGGACCCCACTAATATGGTGAGAGGGTTCAGAGAAATATCTTTAATAAAAGGCTTTTGCCCATATTAGGATTTGTATTCATGAAAATATTGTTTTTACTCTCAAACGACTACCCCGATAATGGGATATACCTAGTAAACTTATGAAGGCAAGTTTCTCAGGTATTTCCCTAAGTGAGAGAATACTCTCAGATCCCACTAGTATGATGGGCGTATTCAAAAAGTGCACTCAATAAAAGGTTTCTGTTTGGCATTATCTCGATTTTATGCCATGCATTTCACAATTGCATCACGAGCATGTTAAACCTCGTAAAAAATGAAATAAAATATTCTAATAAAAGATGAAATAAATAAATAATAATTAAGAAAACATAAGAATAAAATCAATGGGTTAGGATAACATATGATTAAATGGTACCGTTCATGGAACGGGCGTCGTAGGGGTGTTAATCTTCCCCTGTGCGTAACCGCACTCCCGAACCCAACTTTAAAAAATACGTAGACCAGTTTATCGTTCTTTTTATGGACCTAAAATCAATTTAGGATTTTGTCGAATAGAACAAATTTAACAAGTGGCCAATTGCACTTAGGTAAAAAAAGATTGGTGGTGACTCCCCAAGTTAACCACATCTAGTGGATGGGTTCTTGGACCCGACATGTTACAACAAGCATATTTTGACTTGTTGCAATGTAGGTCATGGCATCTCTTAGAGTTCCACTCCGAGTCGCTCCGCTGCATAGAGGTCATGTTGTGAAGATCATAATTATAAAAATTATTAGTTTATCAAAATTGTATCGCTAAGAAACTTTGAGGTTGTGTAATGGATTCTAAGTGTGATATTTGAATGTATCTTGAAGCTTGTTAGAATTGGATATTGTTATCTAATTACCGAATTTTAATTAAAGCTTCTTATTTGGTTTAAGTATACGATCATATTTTATATAATTTGGTAGAATTTTTATAGTCACCACAAGGTGAAACGTTATAGGGAAATCTAGTCTTTTAATATACAAATTAAAATGTTTGATTTAGTTAACAAGAATCTCAACTAAGACTTGTTCGAGATTTTGGCAAGTTCTTTAGCAAGTCTCGGACATCGGTAATGATCGGCAAGAGGGTCGTTCTAGAAATTATAAAGGTTTTGATTATGAGATTCTTATGCGTCAAAGCCTTGTTCCTAAATATATTCCTGGTCATTGTATTGTCAAGAATAAGGACATTGATAATGTTAAAAGTTTGGTACATGCTTAGCCTCCTTACTTTGGAAGTAAGCAAGTTTAGTACTTAACTAAAATTTTTAAAACAAGTATTAAGTTAACTAATAGAAATTAAAATTAGTGGGAAAGGCAATAAACTAAAACGTAGGATTATGGGTTCATTCAACACTTCATCTAATGACAGCTTCTTTTATTATTTACATTCATGGGTAGTTCTACTAACCTAGAATCCAAAGCTATGTACAAGTTACTGTCGAGATACTTGCACAAATAACTAACTTAATTGGGTCACTATATGTCTATAGGAATCAATTAAATATGGTTCATTAAGCTAGTGTTCTAATGTGGCTATGTGTGGCAATTGGAGTATGTCTACCCGAATTGCGAATCAGATTATCTAAGTGAAGTGAATATACATTATTCAAACCTTAGTTCAATCTAAAATCTCTCTGTTAAGTTTCGATTAGATTCACAAATCAATTAATTGTTAGTTAAGCAGTCAAAAGCATTAAGAACAGATTTAAATAGGCAAAACTATACCCATTCATAGTAAATAAAAGAGAAACAAATATTCAGATTACATGTTAAAACCCACCACAATCCTAGAAAGATAATGTAGCTCATAATAACTAATAAAAGCAACATCCAAAGAAATTTAGCCATGAATCCAAGACAAAGAAAATAAAAGAAACACCAAAGTAGAGAAAGAAACTAATTATTGAAGCTTTATGATCTAATTCTCTCTCAAATTCTCTTCTTTTCTTGCTTTGTGCTTGGCTCTTTTTCTCTAGAGTAGTTGCTTGCTACCTTCGCCTTAAAAACTCTGAAAAAAGTCCTTTAAATAGGCTCTCAGTAACCTAATTTTCAAAATTTCATCAAATTTTTATTTTTGGAAAATCATTCGGTGCCACAACCATGATTTTTTTGGCTCGTGATGTTGAATTTTTGCTACAATAACGTTGCGGCCATGATTTCATAGCACTGTGGCACTCTAGCCTAAAAAACAATGTATGGTGCACTTCCTTTCACCAACGCTGCAACCTTGTTTTCTTCAGCGTTACGGCCTTGGCTTCTTATGTGCTGCAGCCTTGAGTAACTCAAGGCCACACCCTTCCTCCACCTATTGCCTTGTGCAGAACTGCAGCAGTTGAGCATCATCCAATGTTATTTTCACCTCGATATGATCGAAACTGGTTAAAATGGTAAACATGAAAGTTTTAACATTGTCTCTTAAATTTCTAATGAATAAACAATCACATCAATTGAGCTTCTAGATTGAGAGATATGCTCCACAAACCTTATCATGTTCAGTCCATGTATACTACTGCAGTGCTTTGAATTAGACAAACATTTTGACCATGATCCTATCCAAACTGTGTGATGTAGTAAACATAAAAATTGTGGCCCCTCCTCTGATAATTCTATCGGTCCAAGAATCACATCATTTGAGTTTTGTATAGAGACATATAGTCAAAATACGAAAACATATACAAATAAAGCCATCACCATACTTGCATGAATTTTCATCAAATGAGCATTTTTCATCAAATTTCGTACAAAAGCAATAAGAGAAATAAGCAATAACTACTTTTAAAGCAATTTAAAACAAAATAACATAAAATTAAACTAAAATAATTTAAATTAACTACTCAATATATAATCAAACTTAAACTAGAAAAACGCATAAAATGCTAAAATTTGAACCTAAAATCTCAAAGATCTAGCTACTTAGGCCCCAAAAATATGTCAAAATAACTCTATATATGTCACGACCCGGAACTCTCATCTGGCCCATGACAACCGCCACGACGTCCCGATAAGCACTCATTACTCGGAATGCCGATCGGAACCTCGCAAGGCTTAGCATCAGCTTCCGCATCTCCCCGGTGAGTGACAGTTATTGAATCTCACATTTGAAGAAATCATAAGTCGTTTTCAAATCAAAACAATATAATATTATTTTCTGGCTCACAAGGGCATTTTCATACTTAATTTTTGTAAAGAAATTAATTTCTGTAGTGTAAAAGCTAAATATATTCATACGTACTTTAAAGCAGATAATTTGTCATGACTCGGTACTCCCCTCGAGCCCGTGACAACCGTCTCGGTGTCTCGGTAGACACTCATTGTTTGGGATGTCAACCCAAAATCCCATAAGGCTTTACTATCAATTTCTCATTTTTCTTGTGAGCAACCATTGTCAAATATCGTGTTCTAAAAGATTTTAAGCTATTTCCAACTTAAAATAAATAAAATATTATTTTTTTGTCTCATAGGGGTATTTTGGTCATTTTTCTCAAAAATTTCGAAACTGGCTAAAATGTAATGTACAAGTACAAAACACATAATTCATATTCAAAATGAGTTTAAAAGTCTAAAATCTTCATTTAAAACGAAATTATGGTTATTTGAATATAATAAGAAAATAAAAGAAATATTAAGTAAAATATTCTATTTTCTTATAAAATAATATTTATAGAGTTATACGTAAATAATTTTTGTAGCGTAAAAACTAAATAAATTTATACATACTGTAATACAGTAAGCCAAAATATTTAATTTAATTTATAGTAACAAGAGGGCCCTCGAATAAACAAAAGTAAAGAGGACTGTGAACCTACGGTTTGGAAAATGCAGATCCAACGGTAGTCCTCGATGAGATCAGCTATCTACAGTCTATACTGAACCTGAAATTGGTGGAAAGGAGGGTGGTGAGATTATAAAATCCCAATGAGTAAACAGACATCATCATAACATCTAGAGTTGAGTACATGAAGACAATAAAGTAAATCATCGTAAACTGGGTCACAGCATTAGAATACATTTCATTTAAAATACGTGAAGAGGCTTATGAATTTCATAAAAACTTGGCTTGTGCCATAAATCCATTCTTAGGGACACGTTGGTCGAGGCATCCTACCGAGACCGCCAAGTCTATTAAAATTCACATTTCACATAAATCATGTTTTTGTTTTGAAAACATAGCGGTTCCTTAGCGTTGGCTGAGTTCTCCCTCACGTGGTGGTTTAGCGTGTAGTGAATCCTAAGCTTTACCCCAGGAGATACCCTACGCTCCTCTCTGTTCGAGGTAAGAATATAATGGGGTTTACCGTGCCCCTCTAAAAGGCTGGTCAACAAAAACCCCCTACTGTAGTGATTAATTAATATATAATCCACCATACAATAAAACTCAATAACATGATATGACAATTTTGTAATTCGCAGTCTTTCAAGGCAACTAAACGATTCGTATTTCAATACAATTGCCAACTAGCCAATCATGCCCTATTTATCATAAGCCAATCAATTTAAACAATCAAATTGCCACGATTAATAGTCTCTGTGTACTCTATTTTTTTTCAAAATCACTATTAATTTCAAAACAATTTATAAATTAATTTCATTGGAACACCTTTATTCATAAAACATGAAAATTTACCTTTTTAAATCCATTTTTCCATAGAATTAATGAAATCATCTAAAAATCACCATAGATAATTAAAATGATAGTAAGTTTACTCACAATGTCTAGAGTGTCGATTCTCGAAATACTTAGACTATTGGTCCTCGGATGCAATTCCCTTGCCTTTGTTGGAGGACTCGCCACCTTGACACAGTACAAAATTGAGAAACTTACTACATTGGTACTAAATTGAAATTAAACTAATTTAGACTACTAATGCATGATATGGAATGCAAAAATGTCTAAATTTTGCCTAAACGCGTTGTTAGTTTATTTCAGTTTTTTATCCGATAAATCGATATACTCGTCTGTTTAAACTCCAAATTAATTTTTTTCAGTTTCTATACCTCAATTGCACCCAAATTGACTTAATGTCCCTCAGTGTGGTGCAAATTATCAGTCTCGATAGCAAATTACGAAAATACCCCTAGTGGGTAAAAATTCATATTTTTGCTTCGAAAATTCCCATTATTTTTCTAGGCTCATAATTCATCATTATTCATCATAATTCCTCAAATAAACATCAAGATCAGCAGCCAATATTCCCCTACAAAATTCGGCCAATAATGGTAATGGAGGAAAATGAATTCTTTTCTTGTTGTTTTTTTTCTAAATATGCTAAACTAACTAAAAATACTAACATAACTTAAAATCAAATCAATCTAACTTCATTCTCTCTCCATAACCATTTTGATCAGCCAACAATTCATCATAAAAACATGTAATTTAAGCATGGAAAATAAGGAGAAATGCTTAAGGAAAATAGATTTCAAGCTTAAGTTGAAAAATCCTACCTTTTTCACTTGTTTTCCTTGATTTTCCACACTTTTTCTCTTGAAATTCCTCACCTAGGGTTTGTTCTTCTTTTCTTTCCCTCTCTTCCTTGCTTGGCCGAATATTTGGAGAGTAATGGGCTGATTTATGCTTATTTTTAAGTTAAATAATAAAATATCCTAAGCTTGACACATGGCATTTTCTTATTGGTCCATTTTTAAAACTTTAAAAATTTAAACTTTTTATCTCCACCACATGATTAGTCAAAGGTCAAAAATGAGGAGAAAGGAAGACCATGTGCTGGACAAATGTCCTGGTGGTGGAAAATTACAATTTTGCCCCTGGGTGGCAAAATTACCATTTTACCCCTATACTTCAAATTATACCGAAATTAAAATTTTTCACTTCTAAACCTCAAATCATACTCCAATACTCAAATCATACTCCAATAATTCAAATGGGGCCAAAAAAATCTTTTCTAAAATTCTCACTTTGTCCCCAGGTGGCAAATGACCATTTTACCCCTAGATAGTGAAAATTTCGGTTTGACTCCAAATTGATCCTCAAACTCCGAATTACCATTTTGAGTCATCCATGGATTGTGAGGCTCTTAATCTGACCTTAAAATTCCTATTTGATCTAGTTCGAGGATTAAATCAACTTTGTTGTACCTCTAGGTACAATATCGACTTTTGTAAATTTTTCGGGACTCTCCTAGCATGCAATCATGCTATCATCACATGTATGTCATGACGAGTATTTTATAAGGTCAGGCTTTACATAATTGAAGTATAAAATTACTTTTACAGTGACACGTGGGCCCCCAACTAACCAATAAGGTGCGAGTCTGTGAACCTACAATTTTGTCGATGCAAGGCTAACTGAAGTCTTTGATGCAATCGGCTATCTCGAGCCTGAAATGTGGGGAATTGAGGGTGGTGAGATTATAAAATCCCAATGAGTAAACAGATACCATTTAAACCATCTAAAATCGAGTAAATGGAGACAAGTAAGATATTCCATTCCAATATGTTTTTCATAACATCAATAATCAATTTACTCAAATAATCAACTTGGCTTATGCATTTCACAAAACTTGGCTCCTGCCAAAATCACTCCTGAGGATGCCTTGGCCTAGGTATCTAATAGAGACCGCCAAGGCTGTTCAGTGTAGTACACATGTGAACATATTTTTACATTTGAAAATCTAGCCATGCCTTGGCGTTGGCTGAGTCTCACTCTCACGCGGTGGTCCACGTGAAGTGCACTCAAATCTTTACCTCCAGATACACCCTCCACACGGCTTTTAGATCGAGGTAAGGTATATGGATTATTTTATCTACCACCTGATTTATAAAATTTTTTTCTGCATGACATGGCAATTTATTGCAACCTAGCCTCTCAAGGCTGAATACTTAGTACAAACAATTCTAACACCAAAAATCAGTTTAGTCATTCATGCTCATATATTATCATAAGGCATTCAATTTAAACACAATTTATATCCCAACAAATAAACAATCTCCAATTACTCTATTTTTCCAAAATCATCATTTAGTTTCTAAAAATTTATAAAATCATTTTATAAAATCATATTTATTCAAAAAGCATAACAATTTACCATTTAAACCCATTTTACCATAAAATCTCAAAATTTAATAAAAACTACTCCAGATAATTAAGACGATAGTAAGTTTACTCATAGTTCTATGAGTCAATGTACTCCTAATCCTAGTCTTCAAGCACAATCTCTGTATTTTTACCAGTGTAATTTGCTCACCACCTATCCATAATGTACAATACATAATTCACCACATTAATGCTTGACCATTATAAAATCAATTCAGGCTCGGTGTATATGCATGATATGATATGCAACTTATCCGACTACCGCTTAAATGCGGTGCTGACCTAATTCGACCTATTACCCGATTAAATGACAATTGTGTCCGATTTGGCTCCAAATTGCTCCATTTCATTTCTAATATTTCAATTCACTAAATATAATTCCAATAATCTAAAATTCAGCCTAACAACCCTCACAATTCTTCTTGAAAATTTCGACCATTGTGGTGCACTATCACTAAAAATTTTCCTATTCCATTTTCTCACCATAAATCATCATTTCATCAATTTTTCAACCAATTCACTTGATCACAAAATCAATTCATTACTTCTACACTTCACATAGGGTTTAGCCATTGAAGGTTCATGAGGAAAATGGATTCTTTTCTTGTTGTTTTGTTTCTAAACATGCTTAAATAACTCTAAACACCAACATAACTCAAAATCAAACAATTCCAACATCATTTCTCTCACCAAACCCATTCAGCTAGCCATGATTTCCCCATGAAAACATACAATCTAACCATGAAAATTAAAGAGAAATGCATGGGTAAGGTAAATCACTAGCAAAATCAAAGAAATTTTACCTTTGCTTGATCAAATCCTTGAATTCCAACACTTTTTTTTTATTTTCCCCACCTAGGGTTTGTTCTTCCTTGGTTTTTCTTCTCTTCTGGTTTGGCCAACCACTATGGGAGAAATGGATTGGTTTTTATGCCTTTTTATAAAGAAATAATAAAACAATAAAAGCATGACACATGGCATTTCCTTATCGGTTCAAATTTTAAATATTTGACTTTTAATTCTTTAATTCTCCACCACACATTTCTCATGTTTATCCATTTCCATGATGAATAAAATCCCTTGGTCTTGACAAGTGTCAAGGGTTAAAATTTACCGATTTACCCCCGAGGAGGTAAAATTATCATTTTTGCCCCTATACTCCAAAAACACCGAGAATTAAAATTTTTTTCACTGGTAAACCTCATATTATACTTCATATGATCAATCGTAGTAAAAAATTTCATCAAATACCCAAATTAAATTTATAGGTGGCAAAATGACCATTTTACCCCTAATTGATCAATTTTCCCGATTGACTCCAAATCGGCCCTCAAATTCTGAATCACCATTTTAGGTCATCCCTAGACTGTGAAATTTCCAATTTCACCTTAAAATCCCTATTTTAATTAGGTTGAGGTATAAATCAACTCACTTGTACTTCTAAGCACAATACCGACTTTTAAATATTCTTTCGAGGCTGTTCAAATATACAATCACTCTATCATTCTCATGTGTAACATGGTAGATAATTTAGGGCTGGGCTTGACAATATAATAGAGTTATCAATAGCTAATGATTTAAAGTATTAAGAACAGCTTGGAATAAACAAAACAATATGTCACGACCCGGAACCTCCCTCGGGCCTATGACAACCGTCGTGATGTCCCGATTTACACTCATTACCCGAAATGCTAATCGAAACCCCGCAAGGCTTACATATTAGTTTTTTGCCTTTCCTGGATGATAGTCTATCACCAAGTCATAATCTTTTATCAACTCCAACCATCGCGTTTGCCTCAAATTAAGCTCCTTCTGAGTGAGCAAATATTTTAAACTCTTGTGATTCGTAAATATTCGACAATGCTCACCATACAAGTAATGCCTCCAGATTTTTAAAGCAAACACCACTGCTGCTAACTCTAAATCATGGGTAGGGTAATTTGCTTCATGCCTCTTTAGCTGTCTAGAAGCATAAGCCACAACTTTTTCATCCTGCATCAACACACACCCTAACCCCAACTTAGATGTATCATTATACACCATAAATTCTTTTCCATTAACAGGAAGTGTTAAAACGGGAGCGGAGGTTAACCGGTTCTTTAGCTCCTGAAATCGACTTTCACACACATCATCCCACTTAAACTTAACTCCCTTACGAGTTACACGGGTCAAAGGAGCTGCTATTAAGGAAAACCCCTGAACAAACCTCCGATAATAACTGGCTAATCCGAGAAAACTACGAATCTCTGTCACTGTTTTAGGTTGCTCCCATTGTAAAATTGCATTTATCTTCTTGGGATCAACATATATTCCAGCTCTCGATACTACGGGTGCCAAAAATACCACTTTCTGTAACCAAAACTCACACTTCAAAAACTTTGCATACAACTGTCTTTCCCACAAAGTCTGTAATACTATACGCAAGTGGGTAGCGTGCTCATCATTATCTCTCGAGTAAACCAGGATGTCATCAATGAACACAATAACAAACTTGTCCAAGTAAGGGTGAAACACCCTGTTCATGAGATCCATAAAAGCTACCGGTGCTTTAGTTAACCCGAAAGGCATGACCAAGAACTCAAAATGATCGTACCGAGTCTTGAACGCTGTCTTAGGTACATCTTGTTCTTTAATCCTCAACTGATGATACCCAGACCTCAGATCAACCTTAGAAAACACTATAGCTCCCTGTAATTGATCGAAAAGATCATCAATCTTCGACAACGGATACTTGTTCTTAATGGTCATTTTGTTAAGCTGTCAGTAATCTATACATAACCGAAGTGTACCGTCTTTCTTTTTCACAAATAAAATCGGTGCTCCCCACGGAGATGTACTAGGGCGTATAAAACCTTTATCCACTAACTCTTGCAACTGTACTTTCAACTCCTTCAACTCTGTCGGAGCCATTCTATATGGAGAAATAGAGATAGGGGCAGTACCCGAAAGTGAGTCAATGGTGAATTTGATCTCACAATCGGGAGGAAGTCCCAATAATTTATCAGGAAATACATCAGAGAACTCACTTACTACGGGGACATTCTCTAACTTAGGTTCCTCCCTCGATATATCAATCATGTGAGCCAAGTATGCTAGATATCCCTTTCCCATCAATTTCAAAGCTTCGAGGGTCGAGATTACACAAAACGGTAATACTCGATGCTCCACCGTAAATACAACTTCTGCTCCCTCTAAACTCTGGAGAGTCACTTCTTTCTTGAAACAATCCATCTTTGCTCGATGAGTGGACAACCAATCCATACCCAAGATTAAATCAAAGTCCTGAATCTCCAAAGGAATTAAATCACCCATAATTTTTTCTTCCCCAACTTTAATACCACAGTCTCTATAATACGTATTTCTTACTAACCGCTCGCCCAGAGGAATATGCACTATAATCTCTTCCTTTAATGGTGACAGGTTCCTATCTGAGAATGATGTAAATGATATACTCACGTATGATCTATCGGAGCCCGAATCTATCAAAACATGTGCATCTCTATCAAACACAATCATAGTACTTGTCACTATGCTAGGTCGAACTCGGGCTTCATCATCAGTCACTGTAAAAACCCTAGTCGAAATTTGGGGTTGTGGTTTGAAATATGGCTGCTCTAGGGTAATACTCCCCATGCCTGACCGTATCACTGGGCCTTGTCTGGACTGTGATCTCGAAGTGTCTCTCCGCGGTATACTAGGACGAGTCAGAGGAGTAGAAGTAGCTACTATACCCTGTCTCAATTGAGGACAATCTCTCTGGATATGCCCTTGTTGGCTGCATTGAAAACATCTTACAGGCTTTTTACATGACCCAACATGAAATCCTCCGCAATTACAGTACCTGTCCAATCCTCCTGAAGTCCCCCCTGATTGCTCATCACTGGCCGATCAAATCTAGAAGATCTGGGCTGTGACTACTGAGATGGAGGTCTAGTGGATGCCACAGATGCTGAGGTAGTACTTCCTGTAGTAAATGTCGAATCTCTACCTCTCTTTGAAGATTGACCCGGGAACTTAGGCGAATTCTTTCTCTTTGCCAACTCAGCTCGGATCCGTCTATTCTCAGTGGCTAGCTTCTCATCCCGTAAGGCCATCTGCACAACTTCCTTATGCGACTCCTTGTCAGTCACTATCATACACTCCCGTATCTCATTATGGAGTCCCTCCTCAAAGTAGTTTACCTGGTCTTGCTCCAATCTCACCAACTCAGGTACATAAGACATTAGCTCGTTAAAACGAGTTTCATACTCCTCAATGGTCATGTTCCCTTGTTTCAGGCTCAAAAATTCTCTATTTTTCTCTTTCTGATGGAAATAGGTGTAGTACTGACCATCGAACTCTCGAAGAAAATCCGTCCAAGTCAGCGATATAGGAGAGCGAGACTTTACTAAATTCCATCAGGTACGGGCTCTTTTCTCAAATAACCGTGTAGCCACCTTCAATTTCATCTCATCATCTAATCCTATATCTGCTAGTGTCTCCAATACCTGAATAATCTAATCCCTAGCTGCAATCGCATCCAACTTACCAGTAAATGAGATGCAACCTAACTGTCTAGCTTCCTTCAATTTCTTAGAAATAGAGACGTCCGGTGTTTGGGGTGGAATAGAAGGTGGTGGTACTGGGGCTGTTAAAGGGGAAACAGCGGGTGGAACTGGACCAGCCTGAGCCTAGCCCATAAGAGTAACGAGAAAAACTGCTAATGCCTGAGCTACCTCGGGTGACATGGCAGGTACGCCAAGAGTAGCAATAGGTGGTGGAGGAGGTACAGGAATGTCAGTAGACTCAGCAGTAGGAGCTGCTCTAAAAGAAGACGTAGCCCACTCCTCTTCTATGGAATTCGGCTGACTCTATCTGGGGTGACCTCTTCCCCTACCGGTAGATTTAGTGATAGGTGGTAGTTCAGGTCGAGGAGGTATAATGATCTACAAAAGGAACGAAATTGGTTTAGATGGCTTAAGACTCTATATGCAACTACATGTAACTAACTAATCTTAACTAGGCCACACTAACATTGTAAATTATTTTAAAATAACTTTAAATCTAAAAACTTTAAAAATCAAAAACTTCTTTCAAAACCATAAGCTTTTAAACCGAAAGCTTTGATACCAACCGAATTCTTCCACCACTTTGGACACAGATGGCATTCGATGGTACCTATCAGAGCACTCGGCAAGAGGTGCACTTTACCCCGGGGAGCATGGGGCAGTCCCTTCCCTCTTCTTCCAAGCTCCTGGGCGGAGAGTCATACTTCGTCATAGATCATATGCGAGAGTTCCCAAGAATAGGGTTATCTTTTCCTTTGCTCTGATACCAACAAAATTGTCACGACCCGGAACCTCCCTCGGGCCCATGACAACCCCGCGACGTCCCGATTTACACTCATTACCCGAAATGCCAATCAGAACCCCGTAAGGCTTATGTATTAGTTTCTTGCCTTTCCTGTGAGCAATCGTTGTTAAACATTCCGTTTTAAACAATTACTAATCGTTTTTGGCTCAAGTAAATCAAAAGATAAAATTATTTTAAAAAGATTTATAAACAAATATTACTATTCAAAATATTGATTAAAATATAGTATTTTTATATAAAACAATATTTATAGAAACACGTGTAAGTAAAATAAATTCATACATACAATAATTTACAAAGTTATAATGTACAATAATAATTACAATGATAAGTGGTCCATAAATACACCAAGTGTTGGTGATAGTAACCTACTGTCTGTGAGATAGAGGGGTCAACTGGAATCCTCGACAAAATCGGGTATCTACAAGCTACCACAGGCCTGAAATATTTGGAAAGGAGGTGGGTAAGATTTTGCAATCCCAATGAGTAAATAGACATTATTATAAATATCTAAAGGCGAGTAAAATAGAGGCTAGTTTAAACAACAAATCACAAACCATTTCATAAGGTTTTCAATTTATTTCTTAAACTATAAAATATTTGTAATTTACCAAAACAGTTGTTAAGGATCATGACTTTTATCATAAACAGGGCTCAAGCCAAAAACTAGTCCTCGGGGATACCTTGGCCGAGGCATCTAACCGAGTCCGCCAAGGTTGTTAAGATATTTACATGTTAAACACATGTTAGTTTTGAAAACAAGCCGTTCCTTGGCGTTGGTCGAGTTACACATTCACATGGGGGTTCAACGTGAAGTGAGCTCTAACACTACCCCAGGAGTTACTCTCATCGCCTCTACAACCGGAGTAACTATATAACCGGGTTTATCGTGCTCCTCTAATAGGCAGTCCACGAAAATCTGTCACTGCAGTGACTAAACCCACCAA
Organism: Theobroma cacao; assembly: GCF_053813885.1. Lineage (NCBI taxonomy): Eukaryota > Viridiplantae > Streptophyta > Magnoliopsida > Malvales > Malvaceae > Theobroma > Theobroma cacao. The sequence goes on from NC_142646.1 coordinate 11,015,208, forward strand.
CTTTAATAAAATTTCGACAGTATAACGTGGCTTTTATTTATTTACCCAGCCTGCATAGTAAAAGACAGCTTACATAAATTTCCAATGCAATTATAAAATATAGCCACACATACTCATATATCATAAGCCATTCATAGGAAAATATATTTTTCAAGATAATTGGCAGCCTCCAATTACTAAATTTCATGATCAAAAGTTTCTTATTTCAGATAATCAACACAATATATTTATTTGTCACATTTATTTCTAAAACATCAAAAGTTCCATTTTAATCTCATTTTAATTTCATAAAATACAAAAAAAAATTTCAAAATAAACTTTAGATAATTTACAATAATAATAGGTTTACTCATAGTTTTCGAGAACTAAATTCGGGTACTCTAACTATTACTCCTCGGGTGCGATTTCTTTGCCCTTGCTAGAGGATTCGCCACCTTGACAAATTGCACAATTAAGAGGTTTACTACTTTGGTACTAAACCAAAATAAACTAATTTATACTACTAATGCATGATATGAAGTGCAAAATGTCTAAATTTTGCCTAAACGAGGTGTTAGCCTATTTCAGTCTTTTACTCGATAAATCGATATACGCGTCCGTTTAAACTCCAAATTAATTTTTTTCAGTTTTATACCTCAATTGCACCCAAATTGACTTAATGTCCCTCAGTGTGGTGCAAATTATCAGTCTCAATAGCAAATTACGAAAATACCCTTAGTGGGTAAAAATTTGCATTTTTACTCTGAAAATTTCCATTATTTTTCTAGGCTCATAATTCATCATTATTCATCATAATTCCTCAAATAAAGATCAAGATCAGCAGCCAATATTCTCCTAGAAAATTCACCATAATGGGTTTCAATGGGAGAAAATTATTTCTCTAGCTTATTTTGGATATATTACAATATAACCTAACTAAAATCACTTAATTCAATTAAAATCAACCAAAACTCAAGCTCAAAACTCATCCATGGAGGTTTGGCCAGCATGGGTGTCCATACCCACTTTCTAATTTGCATGGAAATGAGAAAAATGCATGGGTAGTGAAAATCACAAGGAAAATCAATGAAATTTACCTTTTTAATGCTTGATTTCTTGATTTCTCTTGATTTTTCCCAAATTTTTCAGCTAGGGTTCTTATTTCTTTTCCCCCTTTTCTCTCCTGGTTTGGACAGCTTGAAGAAGATGAGAATTTTGGAAATTTTGACCTTTTTAAAGACTAAAATAATATAATATTATTTTATTCATTTTTTAATGTTTTATTAATTCCTTAAATTCTACCCATCCATTTGTTTCCAAATTTTCACCATACACTTGTCCCACATATCCATAGCTTAGATAAAATTCTCAGACTTATCCAAAGTCTTGGTGGAGTAATTTTTTAAAATTTACACTTTTGCCCTCGTAAAAGTAAAAAATTACATTTTTACCCCAAAAATTGAAAAATTGCCCATAGATATATTTTTCATCCCTTATACTCATACCATTCTCCAATTTGTCAAATTTGATCTAAATTCTCTCAAAATCTCAAATTTTGTGTCACGACTCGAAACCTCCCTCGGGCCCATGACAACCGCCGCGATGTCCCGATTGATACTCACTACCCGAAATACCAATCGGAACCCCGCAAGGCTTACATATCAGTTTTAAATAATTTTCAGTCATTTTCGGCTCAAGTAAATCAAAAGACAAAAATATAGCATTTTTATATAAAACAATATTTATAAAAACACGTGTAAGTAATCTTTGGTAACTTAGAAGTAAAATAAATTCATACATACAATAATTTACAAAGTTATAATGTACAATAATAATTACAATGACAAGTGGCCCATAATACACCAAGTGTTGGTGATAGTAACCTACTATTTGTGAGATAGAGGGATCAACTGGAATCCTCGACAAAATCGGGTATCTACAAGCTACCACAAGCTTGAAATATTTGGAAAGGAGGTGGGTGAGATTTTGCAATCCTAATGAGTAAACAAACATTATTGTAAATATCTAAAGGCGAGTAAAATGGAGGCAAGTTTACACAACAAATTACAAACAATTTCATAAGGTTTTCAATTTATTTCTTAAACCATAAAATATTTGTAATTTACCAAAACAGTTGTTAAGGATCATGACTTTTATTATAAACAGGGCTCAAGCCAAAAACTAGTCCTCGGGGATACCTTGGCCAAGGCATCTAACCGAGTCTGCCAAGGTTGTTAAGATATTTACATGTTAAACACATGTTAGTTTTGAAAACAAGCCGTTCCTTGGCGTTGGCCGAGTAACACATTTACGTGGGGGTTCAACGTGAAGTGAGCTCTAACATTACCCCGGGAGTTACCCACCTCGCCTCCACAACTGGAGTAACTATATAACCGGGTTTATCGTGCTCCTCTAATAGGCAGCCCGCAGAAACCCGTCACTGCAGTGACTAAACCCACCAATTTTAATAAAATTTCGACAGTATAACGTGACTTTTATTTATTTACCCAGCCTGCATAGTAAAAGACAGCTTACATAAATTTCCAATACAATTATAAAATATGGCCACATATACTCATATATCATAAGCCATTCATAGGAAAATATATTTTTCAAGACAATTGGCAGCCTCCAATTACTCAATTTTATAATCAAAAGTTTCTTATTTCAGAAAATCAAGACAATATATTTATTTGTCACATTTATTTCTAAAACATCAAAAATCCCATTTTAATCTCATTTTCGTTTCATAAAATCCATGAAGAGCATTTAAAAATAAACTCTAGATAATTTACAATAATAATAGTTTTACTCACCGTTTGTACAAATTAAATGCTTTCTAGGTGCCCCAATCACTGTTCGTTCGGGTACGACTTCCTTGCCTTTACCGGAAGGCTTTCCTCCTAGACACATTGCAAAAATTTCACAATTTACCACATTGATGCTAAATCATTATGTAATTGACTTAAATTCTACACTAATGCATGGTATGAAATGCAATAGCTTAAAACGGCTTAAACGCGGTATTAACCTATTTTTGGCACTTTACCCAATAAATTGCTAACGCGCTCTATTTTAGCTCTAAATTGTCCCATTTTCTCTCCAACATTTCTAACCATTAAATAACAGCTAATAATCCTCTAAAATCACCAAAATCAGCTCACTTTTCTCCTTGAAAAATTCAGCCAAAAATGGGACATTAACTAGGTAAATTTTCCACTTTGTTTTTCTATCACATTTAACCATTTTTCATCATTTTCTCTTCATTTCTCTTAGAATAAAAATCAGTTCTTCATCATTGCACATCATTGAAGATTCGGCCAAGGGTGGGTATTGTGAAAATTTCATGCTTTCTTGCCCAATTTGATTTCTATACACATTTAACTAACTAAAACTATTAATTTAACTAAAAATCAAAACATAAGAATTTCAAATTCCTCCTCCTTGAAATTTGGCCAGCCCTTGGTATCACTTTTTGATCTCTCTCCTCAAGCATGATAAATGGAAAAAAAGGCCTAAGAAAGGTAGAAATCAAGCTAAAGTCGAAAAATCTTACCGATAGAAGCGTAAATGAACGAAAAACGCGATTTTCCCTTTGAATTTTCTAGTTTTCCTTTGGTTTTTCTCTTTTCTTCCTTTCCTCTCTATTTTCTCTCTTGTTCTCTCCTTATGGCTGGCCATCACCTGATGTGGGGTTTAAATGGGTTGAATTTTCTTTTAAAAAATATTAAATCATTAAAAAGTACCATATGTCACTTTCTCATTGGCCCGTTTTTAAAATTTCGTTCTTTAAACTTCAATTTTTCACCACTTAGAATACCATAGTTATTCATACCAAAAATAAATAAATCCTATAATTTTGACAAGTTTTGGGTGGTGAAAATTACGATTTTTACCTCGGGACGATAAAATTACCGTTTTACCCCTATGTTTTGAAAATTGTCAGAATTGAAAATTTTCACTTCTTATTATTAAATTATACTCCAAATAGTTAATCTTGGTCAAAAATTTCACTTCATGATCAAATTATTATCTTAGGTGGCAAAATGACTATTTTGCCCCTGAACATCAAAATTTTTAATTTTTCTCCAAATGAACTCTCGAACTCCGAACAATCATTTTTAGTCACTTCTGGATTGTAAAATATTAAATTTCATCCTACGATTCCTATTTGAACTAGTTCGAGGTTAAATCAACTCAAGTATACCGTTAGGTAAATACTGGGTTTCGTCTATTCTTAGGAACTTTTCTAGCGTAATAACATGCTATTCAGTGCATGTATGTCATGACATGTGTTTATAGGGTCGGGTTTTACATTTTGTTCGCAGGTGGCAAAATTACGATTTTGCCCTTACACTTCAGAAATCACTAGAATTAAACTTTTTCACTTCCTATCATTAAATTATACTCCAAATAGTTAATCTTGGTCAAAATTTTCACTCCATGATCAAATTATTATCTTAAGTGGCAAAATGACGATTTTGTCTCTAAACATCAAAATTTTTAATTTTTTTCTCAAATGAACCCTCGAACTCCAAACAATCATTTTTAGTCATTCTTGGACTGTAAAATATTAAATTTCATCCTACGATTCTTATTTGAACTAGTTCGAGGTTAAATCAACTCAAGTGTCCTGTTAGGTATAATACCGAATTTCGCCTATTCTTAGGGACTTTCCTAACGTAATAACATGCTACTCAGTGCATGTATGTCATGACATGTGTTTATAGGGTCGGGTTTTACACAATACCACTCAAAATAAGCAAGAAAGAGATTAAAAATTTAGACTATATGTGAGTTCAATTGCAATTCTAGATAAAAGGAATTTAGATAGTCATAATTGAAATAAAAATCATTCAAAGTTTAACCATAAAAAATTACAAGATTACTAAAAATAATAGGGAAGAAGAAAACAAAGATTATTAGTCTTAATCTTCAATTTTGCACTTTGGAAGCTTGGCTTCTTGAATTTCTAGTGGCTAATTTCTCTAAAACCTAAAAACTCTTTTTTAAAGCTAGCATAATTAACTACTTATAGAGGCTTAGAATAGGTGTTAAAACCCTATTAAGACTTTCTTATCTTCCAAACCATGCACCAGCTTGCAACCTTTAACATTTACGCTGAAAATTCAAAGTTGGGCTTCAGATGCCGTGGTACAGACCTTCAATGTTGTGACGCGGGCTTGGCTTCAGGTCTTCATGAAACTTTTACTACACTCCATCAACGTCGAATGCAATATTTTCCAACTTCAAGGCAGAACTGGGAAAAATAATCTACATGAAAGTTGTAGCTCTATCTCTTAGTTTTTCAATGACTTAAGAATCACTTCATTTGGACATCTAGAGTTGATGTTATACTCCAAATACTGCAACATGTACTAACACAGCTTTGGTCTTTTAAACACCTTTTTAACCAATTTGAAGCCTTATTCCTTTGAATCCCATAAAAGCATAAAAACTAATAAGTAATAAGTAAACTAAAGCAAATAAACATAAAAGTAGCGTATAATAAAATAACTCACTAAAAATAAACTAATTACAAAAGTCAATAAAAGTAACTAAATTCTGATCGATACTCAAGAACTTAGCTAGCTTCTAAGAACAAAATGAGTCAAAATAATTCTATAAAATAGAATTATCATGTTTATCCCGTGTTTCATATTTCAGTAGTATGAAAGTATCAACCAGATCCATCTCACATGATCCAGCATGAGTCCCTACAATTGGGAGATGGTTTGAGTTATGAAGAGGTACTGATAGCTATACTAGATAGGTAAGTGAAGAAACTACGCACAAATGAGGTAGTCTTAGTTAAGGTGCAATGGCATAATTACTCGAGTGAGGAGTTGACTTGGGAGGCTGAAGATAACATATGAGTGAAGTAACCACACTTATTCAACGAAGGTTAGTATGTTATTTAAATTTGAGGATGAGTTTTCATAAAGGGGAAGAATATGAAATCCCACCTTAAGTAAGAGGAAAAGTTAGAAAATGATTATGTGAGCATGTAGATTTCATGTTTTGAACATCAAACTTAGTTTTAACCTTCAACAAGAATTCATTGTCACCTTGGTTGGTTGTCATTGTTGAAGCAAAAATTCTCCTAAGTCTGAAAGGGGTTAAAATATGTGATTTTTATAAAACGATCTTTTGGAAATAAAAAAAAAGATAGCAATGGTTCCCTTGAATTTTAGATAACTAAAAATGATTTTTTCATAATTTTTAGAGTATGTTTGCTATGGTAAATGAGAGCCATAAATTTAATTTTACTTTAACTTTTTCGATTTTGTTCTTGAAACCAAAATTTAGATTTTGATTGATATGGGTGAATGAAGACCTCAACCAAAGTCAAGCTAGTGACTATAAAGAAGCGCTTCTTGGGAGGCAACCCAAGTTATATCCTTTTAGATTAGTTGTTATTTTAGTTACTTTTTGTTTTTCTAGGTAAATAAGTAGTTATAACCTCTCTCTAGCTTGTTTTGTTGTATATGCAGATTTGGAAAGCATGAAGGTTAGGAGAAAGAAAATTAGAGCTTTCAAGGCATTACCACCATTGATAAGGGAGTTTAATTTTCTTTTTTTTTTTTTAGCTTTTCACATTGAGGATAATGTGCAATTTAAGTTTGGGGGAGGGCTTTATTATTATTAGTTTTTGTGATGGTTTTAGGTTAGTTTATTTTCGTAATTTTTTTTTGTTTTTAGGATTTATTTTAGGAATGTTTGAGATGAAAATTGACTATGCCTTGATATTACCAATCTTGGAATGATATTTTGATTATCTTGCTATTTCGGTTCTTGGTTTGATATAGACATGAATTGAGTGATTGTGATATTCTTTTGTTAGTTTCATTATAGAATGCGATTTCCAATAATATGTACACTAAATCTTTTACTTAGAATTATAATGTGATTTAGAGAAAGTTTATGTTGATAAAAAGTATAGTGAAGTTAAGGATTCTAGAATTTGTTTGATTCTCTCTTGAGGCGAAATTCTAGATAACACTTAGGATGGGACATGATTTAGGCTATCTTTGGACCGTTTGATCCTTTTAAGCTAACCTTGTTAAACTTTTATCCCTAGTATACCCTTTTGAGCCTAATTTCCCTTTTCTTTGTTTAACCACATGACAATAACCTTAGCTTTAAAAAAAAATTCAAACTTTGCAACCCTCGCTCCTAAGCATGTATATTGTTTTAGGAAATATAGATTGAGTTAAATGTTGAAAAAGGTAGAAAGATAGAGTTGCTAAAAAAATTTTTCAAAAAATTGTTAGAATTCACCCCACTGCCTACAATAAAAAAAGAAATAAGTTTGGGGGTTTGGAATTGTGATAAAAAAAGAGAGAAAAAGAAGAAGTGTTGAACAAAAAGAAAAAAATTGCTAAAAATGGTGTACTTCGTAAAGGAAAATAAAGCTTTATAGGTCCTAAAATAATAACGTGCTTAGGTTGATATTGAGTCATATTGTATCCTTTATCATACCTAGACCCCAGCCTTACATTATGAGCTTAATAAAGACCTATTGATCTTTGAATAAGTGTTAGTCCACATTAGTGGAGAGAAAGATGAAAAGCAAACTTATGGAATTCTAGCACTTAGCTAAATTTTGCATTGGCATAATTTTATCTGGATTGTCTGATATTCTTTGTAGAAAGATCATTCAAACACACTTAAATGTTGTGAAATCCATTTGAGAATGAATTTGCAGTTGAATTGAGCATGAATTTAATGATTATTTATGTTTTACCTTTAGTTAAAATTGTGGGATAATTTTTGAAAAAAAAAATAGGGGAATTCATGCTTTGGTGAATTGCATCTCTAGCTAGTTGTTTTGTTTTTAATTCTTCCCTTTTGCTTGGGGACAAGCAAAGATTCAAGTTTGGGGGTATTTGATGCGTGCATCAAATATATATTTAACAGGAGATTAAATGCCTAATTAGTCTAAGTTAGACTAGATTTAGTATTGAATTTAGGTATTTTTATTTATTTTATTAGTTTAGTTTAGTTTATGTTTAAATGTTTATTTTAAGTTAATAATGTTAGCTTTATGTTATTTATGTTTATTTTTATGTTTTTGTAGGAGTAGGATAAAAAATAATTTCAATTGGTGAAGAAAGGTGCACAATGGACTGTTGCTCTGTTTGCATATGTTTCATTTTTTCAAGCACATCTCCCACTACAAAAGTCCAAATAACATGATTTTTAGACTATTAGAAAGCTAAGAGGTAGGGCTACAACTTTGATGTCTACTACTTTAGCTAGTTCTGATTGGAAGGTAGTCAAAATCTTTATCAAAGTAAAAGTACTGCACCAAAAGAACAAAATTGGGCAGAACCCTTAAGAGCTGCAGCTTTGGAAAATGAGAGCCACGACGCTCACTGTATTTTCCAAAAATAACAAGCTTATGGGATTGTGGAAGCTAGGGCTTTTGGAGGTTATTTAAGGGGCCTTTTTCAAAGGTTTCTAGGAGGAGGCAACAAGCAATTTCTCTGGAGAAAAAGAGCCAAAAACAAAGCAAGAAAGCAATAGAATTGGAAGGAGAATCAAGATCACAAAACTTCAACTATTAGTTTTCTCTCTCTATTGTATTTTTCTTATTTTCTCTGACTTGGATTAATAGCTAATTTTCTTTGGATGAAGTTTTTATTAGGTATTAGGGGATAAATTTATTTTTCTAGGATTGCAATTGAACTCACATGTAATCTAAATTTTTAATCTCTTTCTTGCTTATCTCTAATGGGATTAGAATTGTTTATTCCAATTTGTTCTTAACGCTTTTAATTGCCTGGCCACCAATTAAATTGATTTAGGAATCTAAACAAACTTGGGAAAGGGAGTTTAGTGTAGACTAAAATTGAGATAGCATATGATTATATTACTTGATTTACGTATAAGATAGGGATATACCTATAGGCCATATGCAGCCAGATTAGAGTCTGAACTTAATAAATCTGTTTTAATTTCAATTCATATAGGGATATAGTATTTTGGTTAAAATAGATATTTTATAAGATGAGTCGAGAGACTCTTATAAATAATTTAAGACTCTAAGTTAACAATTCAACCCATTAAAATAAATTAAGAAAGAGAGGTAAGATTTAGATGAAGTGTGAGGGATATTGTAATCCTAGGCTTGTTTGATTTGATTTTTACTCAAGTTATTATTATTTTGATTTTTTTTAGTTTAAATTTTGGATAATTAGTTTTAGTTAATTAATTAAATTTGATTGTTTGGATAAGATTAAATTGTTCTAATTTTAGTATATCGTAAAATTTTAGATCAATTCTCTGTGGGATCAATACTATGCTTATTTATATACTATCTATTCGATACGTATACTTGCGTAGTAGAATTTTAACTGACAAAAATATTCCTTTCTAAATTTCTTGTTGAGAAAGAAAGACTCTAGAAAGATTTTGGTAGAGTATAATTTGCCTCTTAGTTTAATTTGTTTTAGTTTCCACCTTGTGAAAAAGGAATCGTTTGAAGGAGTACACTTTCCATTAGTGCAAAAAAAAAAATCACAAATTAAAACAATGAAGGGTAAATAGTCCAACAAGATGGGCAAGATGGGGAAGAACTCTAAGTCCCAAACAATTTTGTTGCAAAAGAGAGGACAATTATGAAACTTTTGACAATTTCATTTTGTTTTCATGTGTATGGCAGTTTCATTTTATTTTTTAGATGAACTTACAATTAATTGAGAATTTGTCAAAGAGAACAAGTTCAATAGGTGGGCAATCGCACCTTACAAAAAAAAAAAAAAGATTAGTGACGATTTCTACACTTTCATGTCGAAGTGGACAGGTTTCTGAACCTGCATATAGCGACAAGGATTTCACATATGTATATCTTTAAACTTAAAATGAAAAGAATTTAATTGATGAAGAATGCATTTCAAATATATATAAAAAGGGGTCTTTTTTAATAAAATATATAAAAGAGTATTAGCTATTTAAGTCAAAGCAAAAACTAAACCTAACTTACGTACCATGAAGTAAGAGTAAACCTAACTTACCTACCATGAAGTTAAACTAAACCTAACTTACCTACCATGAAGTAAAACTAAACCTAACTCGAGCTGTGCTATGCACCTGTCATGACGGGGGGCTAAGTGTGCATTAATGGCAACTATTTTTAGTCGACCAAACGAAACAACAATGGGAATTTTTCAGGGTCGATATATTATCAAAATTATTATTCTTAGTTTTTTTAAAAAATATATCTTATTTGATTATTATAAAATAATAAATAATAAAATGGTATATATTTATATATATATATATATAAAGGTATTTATGAATATATAAAATGAATTGACACGAATCACACTACAGCATGAGCGCAGTTTACCTCAACGAAAAAAGTAAACGTACGTCCATTTAAAATTTCTACGACATAAAAAATCTTGCTTATTCAAAATTAAACATTTTCTTATGAGAAGTCATTAATTACTTCTATAAATTACATTACAAGGTCAACTAACCAATATTTATTTGATACAAAAACTATAAAATAATTTACTAATTTCTAGGGCCAGCCCTGGGGCAAAGCCACCCAAGCAATGGCTTTAGGCTCCTAATTGGAGAGGTTTTATAATTTTATAATATAATTTATTATATTAAAAATATATAAAAATTTTAAAAATATAAAAATAAAATTTAATTAATAAAATTACCTGTTTTCTCACTTCTTTAATTATGTGTCTAATAAATTTTAATTTTTTATCACTTTTTAATTTTTAAAATACTATATTATTTTCAATCAACTAACGGTCATATGTATTTAATTATTTTTAATAATTATTTTTTCTCACTTATTTTTCCTATTTTCAATCAACATATTTAATGATTTTTAAATAACTGTTTTTTCTCTTATATATAAAATCAATTATTTCTTTTTCAATGTATAATATCTACTTTTAAATTTTTCTTTTCTAATTTACTCTTTTTTCCTTCTTCCTTTAACTTCAATTTTCTTCCAAAAAATACATAAAAAGTCTGTTATGTTAGTATCTTTATAAAGCCGTGAACCTCATTTATGGTTTATAATAAGCATTCAACAATTAGGTACTATTGTTCTAATATTTACAGGCTATTTTATTTTAATTTTTAATTTATATTATATTATTATATTGTCTTTGTTTTATGTGATAGTTGATTTATTTGAATTAAAAATTTTTATTGTTGATTTTGTATTAGTCATCTAAAAAATATAAAAATTTTGCATCTAAAAAAACTAAAAGAATAAAAATTCAATAATTTTTTTAATTTCAATATAAAAAGCCTCATTGAATATTTCGCTGTAGGTCTTTAAATTTATTGAACCGTTTCTACTAATTTCATTTAATAAATCTCTTGCAATGTATTCAGTTTCAACAGTTAAAAGGTCTCAAATTCAAATTTTGATATGGCAAGATAAAATTTATAAGAATGGAAGAAGGTAAATTACCTTTCGTTGTGTACGTAATCCAATAAATAAACAAGTCTCTCGCAATTTTGTTCAATAAAGAAATATCTTCAACTAATGTGAACCCCAAACTATATAAATACATTGCGGGCCAGGCGGCCGCCCAACTTGTGGACAATTCTACTATCATCCATGATCCAAAATTCGTGGGATTTCAATTCCCGGAATATAAGAATGATAATTTGAAAAGCGAAGGGAAGCGGTAATATAAGAATTTTGAGTAAACTAGTCGTTTAGTCACTAAACTTTTTTTGCATAGTTACCAACATTATATGCGTTGTACCTTTGTTGATCATTCATAATTAGTGATCACCAATGGAATGCCTCATTTGCATTCCGCATCACCCTTTCATTGTAACATGGCTAGTGCCATCATGGTATTTTTTTTATTTTTTATTTTATTTATTAAGAGAAGAAAATTCGAATCTTACTCTTTAAAGAGAGAAATCATGTACTAATCAATCAATCAAATATTTGAACATCACTATGGTATTTCTTTAGTGTCTAATGATGGGTGACCAGCAAGTAACGTAGACTTTTGTGACATTAGTGATCAAATTAATCTATCATAATTCATATGCTAAACCTTTTAACTCACATAAATTTTTGAAATTCCTAGCATTTATTATTAATCTATCATAATTCATAAGTAATGTTTCTTTAATTTCCAAATCCTAATCCAATTTTAATTTTTACACTTGCTTTATATTAGTAATGTTTGAATTTATAAAAGATATTTTAGATCAGTTATTGTTATGTATTCTTAAATCCTTTTCTCACATTTTCTTTTTCATGAATCAGCCAAAAAAATATTTTCTCTCCCAACCAAATAATTGTACTAAACCCTTTAACTCATACAAATTTTGAAATTCCTAACATTTATTATTAATCTATCATAATTCATAGATAATGTTTCTTTAATTCTCAAATCCCAATTCAATTTTAATTTTTTCATTTCCTTTATATTAGTAATATTTGAATTTATAAAAGATATTATAGTTCAGTTATTGTTGTGAGTTGTTAATTTAATGGGTATACTTTTATATTCTTATAGGTAAAAGGTAAATTTGAAAGCATAAAAGCATATCGAACACAGCTTACGACGCGCAATGTGAAAATTTATTTATTTTTGCTTATATGTCTATTTATATCGGTAAATCTAAAAACTTATATTAAATTGTTAATAAAATTTTACATTATAATTTAATTTCATTCCAAAATTAATTAAATTTTTTACTTTGAATCGAATTATTGACCCACAATTCTATAAAAATTATAATCTTTATTTGTTACTTCTAATTTCATCCCTAACATAAATCATCAAGATATAATACGAATTTAATAAAAAGAAAAATAAATAAATAAATAAAAATATAAATATATGTATATATGTACACACACAAAACCAGTAATTCACACTTAAGCTTTCTAGGCTAAGCTTCCGTGCAGGTGAAAAGATAATATATTAATCAAGAAAAACAAATAGCTCTATATTTTGCCGTCACCATGTATCCATAGTTGGACCTAAAAAGTTTATCAAAATTACTAGTCATGTAAATCTGATAATTATTTAAACCTTTCAAGGACTCAATAGAATAAATAATCTAGTTTTTGAGATAGTTAAATTTAAAATTTGTTAAGAACAATTTACTTTAATAAAAAGGTTTAAGTGTTAATAAAGGAAATAGATAGATAAAAATTAATCATTTTTTAATTTAATAAAAAAAAATTTATGAAGGAAAATTTATTTCAATAAGGACTTCATTGTTGATAAGACAATTAATAAAAATTAATCAATTAAGGACTTAATTTAATAAATGATGAGAGGCATATATATATATATATATATATATATATATATATATATATATATTTTGTTCACTATTTACATTTTTAGAGTTCATACTTTGATATTAATTAAAAAGCAATTGTCCCCTTAGAAACTATATATATAATTATAAATTATAACTTTTTTCTCAAACCATGGACTAGGATTAAACGTAATATCTGTACCATGACATAAATGACTGAACTCAATACGTACCCCAATAAGTATAATATTATAATTTATAAATATTATTGATTTTAATTCTAATCCTATAACCTCATACAAAAAATAATGTGGTGTCGAGTATACTCTCTCTCTCTCTCTCTCTCTCTCTCTCTCTATATATATATATATATATATATATATATGCAGCTGAATTGTGTATGCAATGAGTGAACAAACATATACAATCAAGATGGCAATATTTGCTTATTTAGAATTCCTGATATTACCAGTTATTATTTTGTTCTTTATTGTTCTTCGATGCTATTCCAGAAAAAACAAGGACCTTCCATGGAATTGGCCCATAATTGGAATGTTGCCGATGATATTAACCAACTGGCACCGGTTGGCTGACAGATGCACTGAAATCCTTGAAAGCAGCGGCGGCACATTTACATTGAAAGGCTTTTGGTTTGTCAACATGGATCTTATCATCACTAGCGATCCTGCGAACGTGCATCACATATTAAGCAGCAACTTCTCCATGTATCCGAAAGGGGTAGAGTGGAAGAAGCGATTTGATGTTTTTGGAAGTGGACTTATCAATTCGGATTTTGAGGAATGGAAGAATCGCAAGGTATTTTTTCGAGGCTATTTAAGCCATCAAAGGTTCCATGAACTCCTGCCAAAGATTTTTGAAGATAGCATGAAGAATAAGCTGATCCCAAGTCTGGAGCATGTCTCTAAGCAAGATATACCTGTGGACTTTGCAAGTCTACTTAAAGGGCATATATTTTATATTTCTTGCAGATTTGCTACTGGTTGTGATGCTTGTTCTAGCTTCCCTGTTAGTTTCCATGAAAATATCTTTCCAAATGCCATAGCGAATGCTTGCGAAGCCATATTTGCTCGCCATCTCTTTCCAGAGAGTATTTGGAAACTACAAAAATGGCTGGGAATCGGAAAAGAAGGGAAATTACGTGATGCTCGGATAACAATTGATAACGTGTTGGCCGAGCAAATATCGCTAAAGCGAAAAGAGATGAGCGACAGAATGGCGGAGGAGGATATAGATTTCAATGCATTGGAACTTCACTTGATCGGACACAGACTCCTTGGACCTCTATCTGTTTCTAATAGCTTAATTAGAGACAACATGCTTGCTTTGATGTTCGGTACCCAAGATACTACAAGCACAGCCCTCAGTTGGTTCTTCTGGCTTCTTTCAAGGCATCCGGCTGTTGAGAACAGAATTCGAGAAGAAATACAAGAATATTTTCCCGAAAATGGAGAAACGAAATGGCTGGCCTATGGTGCTAAAGAGTTAGATAAACTGGTTTATCTCCACGCAGCTCTGTGCGAAACCTTAAGACTATTCCCCCCAGTTCCTTTCCAGACGAGGACTCCTCTTCAAAATGACACCCTTCCTAGTGGTTATAGAGTTAATCAGGGTCAAAATATCCTGATCTGCACATATGCAATGGGGAGGATGACATCTGTGTGGGGAGAGGATTGCCGTGAATTCAATCCAGAGAGATGGATCACCCATGACGGAGGGATCAAACACGAACCAGCACACAAGTTCTTCGCATTCAATGCAGGGCCTAGGATTTGTCCTGGGAAGGATCTTGGTTTTACTCTAATGAAGGCAATTGCATCAACTATTATCCACAACTACCATGTCCAGGTAGTAGAAAACCACGTAGTGACCCCTAAATCCAGCATCATTCTGCATATGAAGCACGGTTTAATGGTTACAGTGAAGAAGAGATGGCCTTGACATTGGTCGTCTCATATACGACACTATATACGGATGCTGCGTTAGTAGCCAACTTGGCAGCCACCCAAAGATCCATGTTTTGGTTTTCTAATATCAAAAAGGTCAAATAAACAATTAAATAAATAAACAAAAAAGAGTTGCACCTTTAATTTGAAACATAGAATAAAATACTTAAGTCCAATTTTAACTTTTATTAATGCCTCAACCTTTTCGGTGTGAGGCAAAGCAAGCTTGAGCCAACTCCAAATTTGTGAGTTGATAATTTCAAATTACATGAAGATTAAATTAAAATCAGAATTTTTTTTGCATAAGAGTATTCTTAATTTCATATTATTTTTTCAAAGAGGATGCTTAAACATTTAGTGCTAATATATCCACATGGGCCCATTACTAAAAAAAACAAATATATTAATTAACAAAATAAGCATTAAAAATAAAGAAAATCAACATAAAATTCAAGTTTGATTTTGATCCAAAAGTTAATACGTAAGTATTTGATCTGCAAGGAGCAAACTAACATAATTCTGATAGATGATTAATTTTCAATTTGCTTAATGCTTAACTGGATCGCTGTTATCCAATTCACCTACCCCTTTGAGTGTAGCAAGAATAGGCCCATTCTCCGGAATGGCATTATTCGAGGCTTAACCTCCAACTTTGTGGTCAAGTCCACATGCTCTATTTAACGTAATCAGGCAACCTTATAATAAAACACTAAAAGCTTGTTTTGCCTTATATAAAAGTTATTATAAAATTCTTATAAAAAATAATAATTTTTAAGATTAAATTAAAACTCTTTGATAATATATTTGATAAAATAAATTATATAAATTTTAATTTTGATTAAAATTATCAAAAAAATATTTATATGATCTTCAATCACTTAATAAATCAAAGTGAAATAAATATATTTTAAATTTATATACAATTTCAGATGTTAAAATAAAAAAAATCTTTAAAAAAACAAAATAACCGTCAAACTTGTATAATAGTAATAATATTAAATTTTTATTGATTTACCAAGTAATCAGAATATGATATTCGAATTTTTGTTTTTTAAAAAAGAGAAAACGATGTATTGATATTAAAATTGTTTTGGTGAAAAAGAAAAAGAAACCTTCAAATAATATCTAAATGTAACTTTGAATTTTGAATTTTTTTTCTTAATCTTTATAAAAATAAAAAAATCTTAAAATTTACTATTCTGTTATTGAATCTTCTATTTTTTTCTTTTTCCTTTTAGTGGTAGGAGAGGAAAATTACAACTTGCACTGAAGACCGGTGATTTGCAAAAAAAAGAAAAGGAGAGGGAAATTGATTGAGAAAAATATATTTTTATGAAAAACTAATATATTTTTAAAAAAAGAGAATAAAAAACTCCTCTCTCGAACGTTTTTTTTTAACTCCTTTTTTTTAATTTTGTTATTTAAAAATACTACTTGTTTTTTAAGAGCTTCTTAAAAATCCAATTTGACCCAACTTCTGTTTTTAAAAGGTAGATAAATTGAAAAAAAACCAGACCAAACAGACACTAAACCTTCCATCAAACAATTAACAAGTCATTATTTCTCTATGAACAATTTAGGGTCTTGATATCTCTAAATCCTCAGCCTTGTGCTGGGAACAAACTACAGCAATAGCTAGCTAGAGTATGTGGTCAAGCACAAAGTATCTGCAATTACCTTCACACGGTTGAAATGAAACTAAAAGCCAAAGCCATTTCAATTTAGTATCACAAACAAAATTGAGGTCCACTACCAGACTGTAGACTATGCTACCATTTGCTTCTTAATTTCCTATTCCACAAAAAAATCTTGCGTGACAATATAAAGAACCAAATAAGGTGAAAGGGTATCTGGCGCTTTGTTTCTATACATGGCAAGTTATATAGATACAACAGTATGCGTGAACGAATCATGATCCAACCTTAATGTCGACACTTCAGCTAAGGATCTTCCCATTATCATAGATCAGCCTTTCTGGGCATTTTAGAGTGTTATCTGAGCAAGAAATTCTCTACTTCTATAACCCTGATACAAACATAAATGTCCATATTACTATCCAGGTGTTATTTTTTATGACACTTTGACCATCCAAATCATCAAATGCCAAATATTTCTATTAGCAAGTGATCTGGACAGAACAAAAAAAAAACACACACACACACACACACACACAACAATGACTTCCTACAAGTCCAGGGCTAAATCTCACAGGTAAAAGAGAATAGCAAAATCACCTGTTTTTAGTATCTTCACATTATTCTGTTCAGAGGAATCCTATTACCTTGATGAGGAATCCTTTGTACAGGGGATATTACTTGCGGCATTGTCATGCCAACTGAAACAATAATCTCTGCAGTAAGAAAGAAAATAGGATAATCACATAACCATGCAAAGATGAGTATAACCTACCAGCAATAAAAAATGAGACTTGAAGGATCTATTAAGGCACAACTCAACAGGTTTCCTGATTGATACTAATATATCCTTAAGTGGGGAAGAATGTTCAGTGCAATTTGTTGACACCTTTATTATTTTATTCTTTTTCGCCTCTTTCTATCACATTTCCATATATCTTGGAAATTTCAAAAATTCACATTGTAATTCATAATGAGTATTAGTCAAGTAGAAAGATAGTCATTATATAGTTATATTGCTTGAATGTTGAACACCATCATACAGTGAGGGCTTCATGTATTTTCTCAA
Organism: Theobroma cacao; assembly: GCF_053813885.1. Lineage (NCBI taxonomy): Eukaryota > Viridiplantae > Streptophyta > Magnoliopsida > Malvales > Malvaceae > Theobroma > Theobroma cacao. The sequence continues at coordinate 11,033,135 of NC_142646.1, forward strand.
TTTAGCAAAAGTGTAAAAGGTTCAAGAAGTACACTTCTGATCTAACTGAAATGAGAGATTTTGACAATGAGTTCTACAGTCTAACAAATATTGAGCATATATATATAGTACTAGCAGCACAAATACAAAACAAATGGTTGAATTTAAAGCCGCCTACAAATTGTAACTCTTTACTGTTTTAAGAATTTACCATTTTGTTTGCCCTGTCTAGTACACCAGTGTAGCTGTCAACAAACAATGACAGTTACCGTCAAAATCTAACATTTGTTTAGTTGCCAACTTGACTTCTAAAGCACCTAGAGAAATATCATCATGTTCTTTAACTACAATCACACCATTCACAACTTTCCCAGCAAAGACAAAAAGCTAGCATTAAAAGTCTCTTAATACATAGCAAAAGAGTTGGGCAACACCAAAAAAGATTCAATGCATTGTAACGGGGAAGGCAATCAGTTATTGTAGCCATCAGTTAATGAAAATCAAAGAAGATTGAAGAGAGGATAATTGTAAAAGAAAGAGAGATATATGCCCATAATATGCTGCACCTACAAAATCTAGCATCATTATTTTTTATTCGAAACCATCATTAAAAGAATTGAATCTGTACAGAACCGACATGATATGATGCACAGAAACAGAAAGAAAATTTTTTTCCGCAAACAATGATACAAGAGACAACAAAATGCATCACACAATTATTTCAAAGAATAGACAACAGACCTATGCCTTCTCGAATAGTTAAGTTTGGCCTTAAGATCTCCTCAGAATTAACAAGAAATATGTCCCCAATGTATAGATGATTTGTTGGTACATAAACACTGCACAACTCTTCATCCCCATTATCCCTCTGGAATCAAACAGATAACCAATTATTGAATCAGAGAAGCTCAACAAGATGCAACTATAAATCACCTGACCATCTTTGCCAATGAAAACATTATCTTCCCAGATATTGCATCAGGCTTTTCCAGAAATTTAAAACTTCCACTTGCGTGGATATTGCTGACTTATGCTTTACTCTTAAGCTTAATTTCAAGAGGAAATTTGTGATCTTCCTCAATCAATCCAGAGTAAACTGATTTACAAAGGGAACCAATTCTATTTATATATTACCTAGACTTTTAGCATCCAGTGTCACATTTCTGTGTAAACTTAAAATATGGAAGAATGTGATAGCTAGCAATAATTAAATTCTGTATGAAGCCACAATCTAATCTATATAGCAGATTGGGAGGAAAGTAAGTTTCCCACTGCTGAAAAATGTCATTCTAATCTAATTACCAAATTAGGGACGAAAGCAATATTCCTATTTCAACAGAGGATTTTACTCTGTTTAAAAAGATGAAACAGAAATTAACAGCAGCAATTCACTTGATGGACAATTTACTCAAAGCAATTCCATTTACTTTGAATAGGCATCTCTCATTAGGGCTGAGCATGCAGGCGGTTGAAATCACCCAACCCACGGTTTTCAGCAGTTTCGGCCAAAAATAGTTCGGTCAATTGCCTCCAGTTGAGGAGTCGGTTGATCATGGCGGTTTGGGTGGTTGAGCAGTTCAGCCATTGATGGAGAATCCTTCACCCCAACACCGACCGAAAAACCGACCCCTATAAAGTGAAAGGCTAAGGTGTAACCATTATAACCAGGGATCAGCTGGCTTGAAAGGCAGCCAACGAAACAATTTAAAGCTGCAACTGATCAAGAACCGCATCAAGAACCCAAAGTCACCAGAGAAATCACAAACGACGACCAGGAAAAGGATCATAACAAACGCTAGTTTAGAAGCAAAGCTTAGGAGAACAAAGTCAGAAGAGATATCAAACAGTGGGCTCATTACAAGGCATGTGTTTAGGCACAAGGTCAGAAGATACAAGCTTTTGGATGAGGTTTCAAATTTAAAAAAGGACTCCAATGCTTATCTGAAAAAACGAACGTACATACAGAGATGGTTATGGTTTTGTTTTCTTGAGGGGAATTTTGCAGCTGTTAGAACCAACCAACCATGGTCAGTCACGATTTGATCGGCTTCTCCTTTGCCTTGGTCAGTGGCGGTCAGTTCCGCCACCCTGGTCAACTTGATCAGTTGTGGCTTCCTCCAAAACTGAGGCCGACCGAACCACCCGATGCTCCTCCTATCTCTCATGCTTGATATATATATATATATATTTATAAAGAATTTGGAAATAGGTATCCTGGCCTACAAATTGTACCCAATTAACAAATAACATTCAATGTGCACAAGATGGTTCTCAATAAGCTCAACCAAATTGTAAAACTATGAGACCTGATTATTTGAATTGGATAAGTATTACTTACCTGAAGGATAACAGAAGATGTGATAAAACCAAATGCATATTCACCAAGACGAGGATGACGAATAATTGCAACCTCTTTAAAAGCACTAGTGTTTTGGTCTGTGAGGAGGAAAAAGAAAAGATAAATTATCGAGTTTGATTACATCAAGCATCAACTCACTAATTCCTAAATTTATTAGTTAGGAGTACACATGGAAAACCAGCTTAGGTGAATCATCAAAGAAGGATTAGGCAAGGCAAGCCATCAGAGATTTCTACTCGCATGGTATCACTCTATTAAACAAGCTCCATTTCCGCTCGTATAAGCATTTTGAGATCTGTAAGCATAGCCAAAATTTTCTCTCAAATGCTCTTCACCCTCTACCTCTGCCCCACCCAAACCAAAAGAGCAAATTCTTCTTACCGGATCTGGTAAGAAACTAGAACCTGCCAGCTAAGCTCCAGCAATAATTTTTTAGATATTGCATTCTGTTTCATGATAACTAGTTAAAACAATCAATTTTCCTTTGTGCCAGAATTTACTTTTTCAGATCCTATGAAAACGATTAGGCTAATCTACTTCAAAAAAATTAATATATGCAAGATAAAACAGAAGTCGAATTATATTCTTAATTATCTGTAACCTTTTTAGGTTGCAAATTTACTATAACAAAAAATAAAATATCATTACTTTTAACCTGATCGTAAATAGGAAACTGTTTTACACCAAGCATCAACTCATTAATTGCTAAATTTATTAATGTCAAGAGTAAACATGGAAAACCAGATTAGGTGAATTATCAAAGAAGGATATACAAGGCAAGCCATCGAAGACTTCTACCCGCATGGTATCACTCATTAAACAAGCTCCATTTCCTCTCATATAAGCCTTTGAGATCCCTAAGCATTGCCAGTTCTTTCTCACAAAATACTCTTCACCCTCCACCTCCACTCCACCCAAAAGAAAAAGAGCATATTCCTCTTACCGGATCTTCTAAGAAACTAAAACCTGCCAGCTAAGCTCCAGCAAGCATTTTTATTTATATTGCATTCAGGTTCATAATAACAAGTTAAAGCATCTGAGCCAGAATTTACTTTTCCAGATCCTATGAAAACTTCTTGGTTAATCTACTCCAAAAAATATATGCATAAATGTAAGATAAAACAGAAGTTAAATTATAAACTTATATATCCCTAACCTTTTTAGGTTGCAAATTTACTATATATAATAAACTAAATATCATTAATTTTGAACCTGATCATAAATTGGAAACTGCACATGATAACACCACATTCTATAACAATGGAAAAAGGGCACAGTAAATAAGAAGAAACTGTTTAGAATTAGATAAAAACTAGTATTACCAGGAGAAATAGCTGTGCTAACTTGTTTGGAGGCAGAGTATATGTGCTTTACAAAGGGCATTCGTCTGATTAACCATTCCCCAAGCCAGAAAACAGTGGCACCCAGCCATGATGAAGCAAATATGCCCACAAAAAATATAAACAATAGAGATGTAATGAACCCAAGGCCTGTACCACAAGACATACAAAATTTCAGTAAGAAATGCAGCTATGAGAATGAATACAAGGCACTCAAGCTCAAGGTTAATCATAAACAGCAAGATCAGGAAAGTTTTTAAAACAGTGCAGCAGAACAGGAAACAAATGAAAAAAAAAAACAAGATTTTCAAGCATCCTTTTCCACTAAAAAACCTGACTCCATGAAGGAATTTCAAACACAACTATCTTCTAAAACTGCACTAAGATTACTATGTACCTCATCAAAACACCAATAAATCAAATCCTGTAACAACAAATGCTTCAATCTGGAATAAGGTGAGTCAATAAGGAAGCCTAAAGTATCAGACACCAATTATTGTAGCCTCTAGTATACTCCAGAAGCCCATAAGGAACTGCCACCACCACTGCAGCCGTGGCCAGAAAGGAAAGCTGCCGCGTGCCAATGAAATCACACACAGTAATGCAGAATGCAAAGAAGATAATTCTGGAATTAACTTCCTATTAAGATTTTATTTTGTTATTTTATAGTATTTTGGGGGCTTAATTATAATATCCTATAGATTTAGGGTTATATTTGGTATTCCATGCGTATATTAGGGTTTAGGATCTTTGTATGTGATTCCCTTATGCTATTAGGTTTTGGTTTTAAATCAAGTTTGTCAGTATTTTAATTGGTGTCATTGGAGTAGGAGTTGTGGTTCGTTTAGAATTAGGGTTGGTAAGAGCCTATATAGATATCAATGTACTCTTTATGCAGATATAGAATATTATGAGAAATTTTTCAGAATTATTGCCATAGTGGTTGTGTGAGGCAATCAACCTTAGCTGTAACTCCTAACTCCCAAGGAACCATAGGTGTGAACCTTAGGTCTTCTCTCTTCTTAATTGTGTGATGATATCCTGGAATCCCAGATCTGAAGCTTAAGGATCATACCTTTCTACTTCTCTGTTCTTTATTCAATTTTTCCTGTTTTCCTCAAGAATATCAGATTATAAAACTATAACCCTAGCCTACTAGCTGCTCTTCATCAAGCAGTCAAAATAAATTGGCTGAAATTACAAAGAACAGCTGTAAAGCTCAGATTTATATCTCCCTTGATCATTCATCTGCCCTTGCCCTTTTCAATGTGTCAAAGATAATTAGCAACTAACTCATTTTTAAGGAATTTTTATGAATGGATGTAACAATAATATATTTCAACTGTTATCTCTAATAATGAAAGTGGAGGATACATGTTCAGACACCAAGAACTTTGCAGAATTTCACTATCCCTGTTACCGAAACATCGTAAGTAGACCAGCCATAAGCTGATACTGGTAACCTAGAACATAATTTATATATTTCTAAATATCAACATGGAAAAAACATTCAGTTACTTTGAAACCTTACCAAATATGTCAACACCAAGCCTGGCATAGATTGGACTAAAGAAACCATCAACAAACTGAATAAACCACCATGTCACAAGAAATGTAACAGCAACTGGAAAGAGTACCACACTGTAATGTCACCACAAACAATTATACTGAGGGGAGAAAACAGTCAAAATTAAATAAGCAAACCAACAACAATTATTAAAAAAAGAAAAGAAAAACAGTTCAAAATGCTTGTTACCATCCAGTCATGAACTTCTTTGAGACCCAACTTTGTAGAACAGCATAGCAAGCCTGCCAAATGCAAGAGCTAACAACATAAGACATGCAAACGGTTTATTTCTAAAACAATAATTCAGTTAAATTCTATTCTAAATACCCAATCAAATCACATGTCTAGTGTAATGAGTGTACGCCCATGTGGAGATGCACCTACATATGGGTGTGAGTACGTTCATACCCACATCAGCCTACATGTGAGCACAAGTGCACACGTTTGTGAGAAAATCTTTTCCTTCAATGCTTCATTTGGAAACAAGAATTTGAGAGAGTGAAATTGAATTTAATTAATTTTACAACTTACAAGGATGAGTGCTGTTATTGTATAATAACTAGAAACTATTCATTATACCAAATATATGGTCTTGAAAACCCTTATTCTCATTGCAATCATGTCCTATCACATCAGCTATCGCCCAACAAATCAAGACGTGATTCGTCATTAAAATTACCACATTAGCATAAATGATTTATACTTTTCTTTTTCTTTTCTTGGGAAAACTAAAAATTTTAATGTTTATCAAATAAAGCAGGAAACTTCCTTTTCCTCCTGGCAGCATATATATATAAGCATACCAAGCTTGCTTTCCATTAATAATTTCTCAGTTCTGCTTAATCTCTACTTAAAAAAAAATTAAACTAAAGCAGAGAATTAAACACTGAATCAAAGTCCATTTCATCAATTTATAAAATGGAGTAAATTTGTTATAAACAATTGATGTTGGGACGGTTAGACATAATCACCTTTTTTTTATTTTTGGAAAATAAAAGAAAAGGAAAAGTTTTGTTAAGAGAAATACCTTGCGAGTGGAGGAACTGGGAGAGCTAGGAGGAGATTTAGGGACATCGTCCGGGTCACGACGAGCGAGTCCTTCACTCAGTGAACTCAACGTGCCTTCTTTTTCTTCGCCCATTGTTCACTTTCTTTTTTCTTTTTTCCGCTTTCTTGCTTTTATCTCAGTTGTGAGTTTTGTCAAAGTCGTCATTGTCTCTTGACTTGTTTTTCCAATGGTGGTTGTGCCATTGTTTGGCTATACGAATAACTGCCCCTCGGTTCCTAATAGGACTGGTCAATCAGGAATCGGCTCCCAGTAGCATTTTGACCCCTTGTGATTTTAGCTTTGACAAAGAATACCACGTATTCTTTTTTTTTCTTTTAACAATTAAACCCGGCCAAAGGAAAATCACTTAAGGAAAGATTAATCCCTCCTCCCTATACATAATATACTGTTTACACTTTATTATCAATTTTTTTAAAATTATTTTAAAATTTTAAATATTTTTTATTTTTTAATTATTTTTAATTAAATTTTTATATTTTTATTTTGAGACAAATAAATCTTTATAATTAACAGTTTATTAACTTCATTACTCAAAACATAACTTTTCATTTTATATCCACGTAGCATTAACTTGAAAGTTGACATTAATTTGGAAGTTGAAAATGTCATATGACCTTACAATCATACTAAATAAACATACCATGTTAATATCATAAATATCATCATTTTTCATCTCAAAACTCAAATTCAAGATTTTCATGGAATGAATATAACTATAAAGACTTATTGATGCATCACTCATCCATTTTTGTTATTTAGAAATAGTTGGAAGTAACTCTTTTTTGTTTGTAACTATTAGTTTTGTTCTTTTTCTTCCTTTGATAAAAATTTAAATCCTTTAGTAGCCTGTTTAGTGACATATTGAAGTTTAAGACTTCATAACATATGTAATTTTAAAAAAAAAATTTCTTGTTAAATTTTTATTTTTGATTTTTTTAATTTTAGAGAGAGAGATAGGTGAATTTGAATGACATCAAATATTATTTGACATCATTGAGATTTTATTGAACTCATTTTACTTACAAAAAGGGTATTTAAGTTTTTTTTTTTTTTACAACACATGCTAAATGTTAATAGTTGATAGTTGAACTCTTTCTTTCTAATTAAGAAAATCTAAAGGGTTTCCTTGTTAAAAATACACACCTTCATATCTTCTCGGTGTTTCTTAACTTTACATAAACTTGAAGCGACAGACTTTCTTACTTGATTTGATCATAATTCCTTTTAAGGATCTAAATGGTTCTTTTCTAATACCTTGATAACCTTTCATTGTAAATATAGCCTTCGTCCCATACAATTCGTGGAAGCTCGGAAAGTGTCATTTTGGCTCTCCTACGTATGCAAGCTTGCTTGCAATTGTTCATTTTCCTTTTGTAGCTTACTATCACGATCCAATTCTAAACCATGATCGGTGCAAAGGCTCAATAGACAAGGTCCACTAGCCCAAAGCAAGCATCATGATTCATTAGACATAATCAGGTCTCATATTTCTTGCATTACAAGAAGTTTTCTCAACCATTTACCAATAAATATAAATACACACAAAATTGATGGTCCAATGCACATCTCGTGTGCCTATCATGTTCATAATGATATAAACCATATACAACATTTTATATCTTAGTGCATATCATCACTATCAACAAAATTTAAATAATTAACAAGCCAAACCTTGGCTACAAGATTAGGTGCTCTAACACTTTACCAAAAAATGTAAAAAAAAAAAACATTTATACACAAAAAAAGGTAATACCTATTGAATGCCTTTCACCAATACTTATCAAAAGTTTCACATCCCATTTTCTAGAAATATTGTGATCGACACATGGACCCAGACAGGTATAGCTTGCTAGGCCCGAGCAAGCCTCTTTACCTTAATCATACATTCATTAATCAATCACACATGGCTCATTTGCTGACATCATCATCATACAAGTTTATAACGTTAATCACATAATCATAATCATTCATGCATAGGCGTAGATACACAATTATGAACCTTTCAACATAAATAGTGTATACACTTTCATTCATAAACTTTGTACCTTGCACAATATATATATATATATATATTGAATTTTGTAAATGGACCTTAGGTGCTTATATAGGGTCACAGGCCATCATTCATAATATTCACATAATTTTGTATAAGAAACTTACCATCCAATGGCTCAACATTCTAGTATCAACAATTATTTATAAACAAAGATAAAAGACTAATTGGTCAAGTAAAACATGACCCGACTCCCTAGTCTTCAAAAATGTAGCTATGTCACTTACCTAAAAGAAGAACAGACCACATTTCTGTGACTCAAGTGTCGACAACTATTACTGATTTGCAACAAAAATAAAGAAAACTAACATGTGAGTCACAAAGACTCCATGAGTGGATACGGGAAAGGGACAAGTCAAAGGGTTAGAGCTTTTGCACAAAGAAGCATTTATATAACCATGCATGTATGATCTTTCAAATACGCATAAGGAACTTGTAAGAAAATAATCATGCTTTCAAACAAGTTTCATAAATTCTTAAGAAATATGAATCAAACCTTTATACAATTGAAAATCAAATTCAACAATAACGAAAAATTCGTTTCCTACTTTGTGAAGTCTTATACTCCTTTAAAACCCAAATTGAGTAAACCATTTGAATCATAATTAAAAGGGCTAACTTATGCATTCATTTTCAAATGTCATGGTGTTGAGACTTGCCTTCTAGGGCTCACCAACCATGCACTTGAAACTCAAGAAAGACGGACTATTCGACAACAAATATCATAAATCAACTTTACATTTTACCTTCATAATTGACTAAGGAACCTTGTTCCAATATTCCATAAATCATACTAATGGAAAAAATAAACATCATAATCATTAAATAAATTTAAACACAAAATAAACATTCATCAAATAACTTTTTGATAGAATAACCCTCGTTAACCATGGGCCCTATGGTATATCTCTAATAACTTTTTACATAAAGTTATTTGGCCATATTTGAGTACTAAACTAGCTAAGTTCTTGAGATTTATGTTTAGAATTAGGTGTTTTTAATTATTTTTTCTTAATTAGCTTAGATCATGTTGAGTTATTTTATTTTAAGTTGTTTTAGTTTAATTTTATATTAAATTGCTTTTAATTTAGTTATTACTAATTTAGTCTATTGCTTGTGAAGGTTCTCAAATGAAAGGGCTTCAACTGGTGATGAACCGTGCAAGTATGGCTAGTGCTTCTCTTGTACATGTTTTAGTATTTCAAGCATAACTCTTATCCTAAAAGTCCAATTGATGTGATTTTTAAGCCATTGGAAAGATACCTATCATGCTAAAACGAGTTGACAAGTTGAAATGTCAAACCGAGAAATTGAGAGAATTTTAGAGAAAGTGGTATCCCCATCAAGGAAGGATTGGGCCAGTACACGTAATGATGCATTAAGGGCGTATAGGACCATTTATAACACTCCACTAGGTATGTCCCCATTTTGATTGGTATTTGGAAAAGTGTGTCACCTTTCGATTAAATTGGTGCACAATGCATTTTAGGCCATCAAGAAATTAAATTTTGACTTGGAAGCAGCGTGTGAGAAGCTATTTCTTCAATTAAATGAGATGGATGAACTTCGCTTGGAGGCATATGAAAATGCCAAGTTGTACAAGGAAAAGACGAAGAGATGGCATAATCAAAAGATTGTTGAGCATCGTTTTGAGCCAGGTTAGCATGTGTTGTTATTTAATTCCCAATTAAATCTATTTCTGAGCTAGTTAAAATCAAAATGGTCAGGACCCATTATTGTATCCAAAGTGTTTCCACATGGAGTAATGGAAATAGTTAATAGGTTGACAAATGAGACATTTAAAGTGAATGGACAACAATTAAAGCATTACTGGGGAGGTGAAATTGATCGTCAACGATCCTCCATCCATTTTCTCAACCCCAAATAAGCTTTGAAGGATTCTAGCTAATGACTATAAAGGAAACGCTTCTTGTGAAGCAACTCAAGTTTCTAAATTTAGCTTACTTTAGTTTTTAGTTTCTTTTGTTTTAGTTGCAATTTTTGCTTACTATTTGATATCTTTTATATTCTAAAGTTTTTGCATCTTATTTTGCAAGTATGAGGAGTAAAAAATTCAAAATAAAATAATAGATAAAATTAAAAAATTTAAAAAGACCAAAGTCACAGCCCTCACTGCTCAAAGTTGCGGCATTGGAATTACAAATTCAATATGCTGAAATAGAATGCTTCAGCATTGCAGCCCTTATTACTCAAAGATGAGGCATTGGAATTAGTAAGACATATAGCTAAAATAAATGCTTCAGCATTGCGACACCGAAACCCGAAGCGTAGTGCAGTAAGGTTGAGAACCACGGCTCTCAAAATGAAAGCCACGATGATGGGTCAAGGCCCAACCTTAACCATGTTTAAGGACCTATTTTTTTTTACTCTTTTTCTCCCATTTTACAACTGCCTAAAACCCCCAAACACTCATCCTTCCTCATTTTTCACTTTTTCTTGCATCCACACTACTCTGCCACTTGTGCTTTTAAGTTGTAAGTGTTTAAAATCATCCCATTCATAAACCCATTCACCATTCATCATCTTCTCCACATATTCACTCAAGTAAGTGTGTTCTTCAAAATTTTTATTAATTTTTGAGAATTTTTGTGACAGTGATTGCCATTGTTAGATTTAATTAATTTTTCATGTCAGATGGGTAAATTATGCTTGATTGCTGATGGGCATGTCATTTTTAAAAATCTTGGTTGGATAATGGACTTGTACTTACTTTAATGATAGTGGGTTGAAATTCTTGATGAGTATGGTGTGGGTTAGTGGAATGTTGACTGATTGTTGTTGGGTATGTTGTAATTCTTAATGATTATGGTGGGGTTAATAGAACTTTGCTTTGGTGATGATAGGTATGTGGACATAATTGTAATTTTTGGTTCGAATAAGTTGAATTAGGAATCACTTGGACTATTGCATTTCCATATTTGTTAACCTTTTATATTTTATGCTCATCTTTTCAAAGACTTTAGAGATAATTGAAATCTTGTTATTTGGGTTGCCTTCATCTAGCTGGTTGTTGGAATTTCTTACAGTAATGGCACTTAAGCATTTAAAACCAAGTTCTAGTGGCATGTTCTATCGGACAAAGTTCATCTCAATTGGTGCTTCAACATGATATTATACTTCACTGATTAAGAAGGTGCCCATCCCTGAACAAGGTTTAAAAATTCCTTTAGTCCATTAGAAAAAGACACATCAAATGATTGAAGAGCGACATTGGTAGCGATTGTATGCCCAACCTAAAGTTGCAGTCGTGCTAATGGTAAGGGGGTTTTATGCAAATGCTTTTGAACATATTGATGGTGTTGCTTTTGTACGTAATAAATAGGTACCATTCGACAATCAAGCCATCAATGAATTCTTTGGAACTCTAAATATTGAAAATGATGAATATAGGAAATATTTGGGTGATCATCAAGATTATCTTGCGATCATCTTAAAGCTTTGTGTTTCAGGCACACAATGGAAAATCTCCCATGGAGAACTTGTCTCATTCCAACGAACTGTAATGAAGAAAAAGTTGAAAGTGTGGCTACATTTTCCATTTACACAAATCAGCGATATTACAAAGGATCTTGTAATTCTCATTTATGCCATTTTGACTTGTAAATCCATCAACATTGATAAGGTTATCTCTCATGCCATACTTTAGACGGGTCAAACTAAATAAGATGGTATAGGTTTCCCTTCTTTGATAATTGCCGTGTGTGGGAAAACTGGTGTGCAATGGAATGATAGAGAAGAATTGCAACAACCTAAAGTGCCAATCACCATGGGAATTCTAAGGTTGGAAGAGTTTGTAGCTGTAGTTGGTAGTTCTTCCTAGGCTGTTCCACAACCTCCATAGAGGACTCCGACTTGTAATATAGCTCAATGGATGGAATAGATTGATCACCATCTTGATCTCCAAGAGAGGCAGAATCAAGCACATGAGCAAATGCGAGCCTATGCAGAGCATATTGGGATGGATATTGCTACTTTCCCTTCCTTGCCTATGGATTTAGACTCTGAAGATGATTTTATTGAGGAAGATGAGGACCAGTAGAATGTGGCTACAACTTGAGGTGAGTGTTTTCTCTTTTTTACTTCGCATAACATTGGGGACAATGTTCACTTTTTTAAAATTTTGAAGTTTTTAGATTTTTATGTTTCTGTTTATGATTTTTTTTTTTTATGTTTATGCTTATGTTTTGAAGTTTAAGCTTATTTATTTAGAATGATAATTTAAGAGTATTTGAATTTAGGAAAATGTTGAAAATTAAAATTAGAGTTAGTGCACCAATGAAATGATCTACCTATCCAATGATGATAACTAATTATCTTGTGAATCTTTTGCTCTTAATAATCATGAACACTGTTTGAATATCATGTGAAGTCTTATGTTTAGCATCATGATCAAATGATATCTCCATACATGAGCACTATATCTTTTGCATTTAAACATCATGTCTGTTTAGAGAAAGTTTATGTAAATGAAGATTTAGAACTATGTTTAGAGTTTTAGAATTTGTTTGAATCTTCCTTGAGAAAAAATCATGAGGCTATACTTAGTTAGGGAGATGACTTAGGCCATCCTTGGACCGATTGAGCCTTTCAAGCCAACTTGTTCACATTTTTATCCCCAGTATACCCACGTGAGCGAAAATTACCCTTTTCTTTGATTTAACACATAAAAAATATTAGCTTAGCTTTTGAGAAAGGTTTTTCCTTTCCACTTTTATAACCTTCACTCCTAAGCGTATAAATTGTTTTAGGAAATATATGTTGAGCTATTTGATGAAAAAAGTGAAAAAGATGAAGTATAGAGAAAAATGCAAAGTTTTTGTGAAGAATTCATCCCACTACTAATGAAAGAAAAAAAGTTTAGGGTTGTTGAATTGAGAATAAAAACAATGTTTAATGAATGAAAAGTAAAAGTGAAAGAAAAAAAGTGTACCCGGTGAAGAAAAATAATAAAGTTATATAGGTCTTAAAACAATTATTTGTTTAGGGTGACTGAAGCTACATATTGTTGTATATTTTACCTCAACCTTAGCCACATATTACAAGTTGAACAAAGTCCTAAAAATCTTTAATTGAGTATTAGCTTACATTAGTAGAGAGGGAGATGAAAAGCAAACTTATGAAACTTTAATCTAGTTTGAAGTTTGCTTAAGTATAAACCTATTTGAAGTTGTCACGACCCAAATCCAGGGTTTGTCATCAGCACACATGAGCTAGGCAGGCAAGCTCGCGAACTCGAGGAAGCCTTCGCTCATAAACCTAATTAACATAAATCATATACATGAGGCCCTTGGCCAACATCATATCCATTAACATTTAAAATATTGAACGTACATAGTTCACAATTTAGCCCCATGGCTCGCATTCTTACATTAGACTTAAATATAAAAATCCACATGGCCATATGTTGGCTAATCATCATTTTAAATCTTTGATCGTTTCATTGCATGAAATCATATAGGGTAGTGCGGTTCCCATATAATCTGTTTAAGACATAACCATTTTTACATTGTAGAACTTTAAGACTCGTCTATGACTCAGCAGAGATAAAATGCTAGTGGATAACATACCACTTGCTAAAAATTACGTGTCTGATGTCAACAACACTAAGCCACCTGATCATCGATGTCTATGTACTTTCACAATGCAATCAAAAGGGGTGAGTCATACTAGTACTCAGTGAAAAGGAGCATATATCAATTGTAAATGTGCAGGGGTAGTTGCTACACGTATCCTCTAAACATGCATAAACAATAGTAAACTCAACATACTCATATCAAGACAAGTCAGACATCACCTGTCATAAACACATTATCATCATCTTGGCAGCAGTATTACGCTGCTACATACAAACATCATTGTGCCTAAAAAAGTAAAGTGACCTGTGTCTATCATTCTTACCACATTTGTTCATCAACGTCGACTATGGGCTTACTTTATCATATGAGTTGGCCCATTGTACGACCATCTACATTGTAAAGCCCGACCTTATAAAACACTAGTCATGACATACATGTGATGATAGCATGATTGCATGTTAGGAGAGTCCCAAAAAATTTACAAAAGTCGGTATTGTACCTAGAGGTACAACAAAGTTGATTTAATCCTCGAACTAGATCAAATAGGAATTTTAAGGTGAGATTAAGATCGTCATAGTCCAAGGATGACTCAAAATGGTAATTCAAAGTTTGAGGATCAATTTGGAGTCGAATCAGAATTTTCACTATCTAGGGGTAAAATGGTCATTCGCCACTTAGGGACAAAATGGTAATTTTTAAAAAAGATTTATTTATCTCCATTTGAATTATTGGAGTATGATTTGAGTATTGGAGTACGATTTGAGGTTTAGAAGTGAAAAATTTTAATTTCGGCATAATTTGGAGTATAAGGGTAAAATGGTAATTTTGCCACTTAAGGGGCAAAATTGTAATTTTCCACCACCAGGACAATTTTCCAGCACATGGTCTTCCTTTATCCTCATTTTTGACCTTTGACTAATCATGTGGTGGAGATTAAATGTATAAATTTTTAAAATTTTAAAACTGGATCAATGAGAAAATGCCATGTGTCAAGCTTAGGATATTTTATTATTTAACTTAAAAATCAGCATAAATCAGCCCATTACTCTCCAAATATTCGGCCAAGCAAGGAATAGAGGGAAAGAAAGGAAGAACAAACCCCAGGTGAGGAATTTCAAGAGAAAAAGTGTGGAAAATCAAGGAAAACAAGTAAAAAAGGTAGGATTTTTCAACTTAAGCTTGAAATCTATTTTCCTTAAGCATTTCCCCTTATTTTCCATGCTTAAATTACATGTTTTTATGATGAATTGTTGGCTGATCAAAATGGGTTAGGAGAGAGAAAGTTAATGGATTTATTTGATTTTAAGTTATGTTAGTGTTTTTAGTTAGTTTAGCATATTTAGAAACAAAACAATAAGAAAAGAATTTATTTTCTTCCACAACCATTAATGGCCGAATTTACCATGTATTGAGTGAGGATGAGTTTGATTTTTATTCTAGGAGAATTGGTTAAGAAATGATGAATTATGAGCCTAGAAAAATAATGAGAATTTTTGGAGCAAAAATACAAATTTTTACCCACTAGGGGTATTTTCGTAATTTGCTATCGGGATTGATAATTTGCACCACACTAAGGGACATTAAGTCAATTTGGGTGCAATTGAGGTATAGAAACTGAAAAAAATTAATTTGAGATTAAATTGGACGCGTTAGTAATTTAATCGAGTGATAAGATGAATTAGGCCAATACCGAGTTTAGATAGTTACCAGTGTAGTTTTGCATTCCATATTATGCATTAATAGTATAAATTAGTTTAATTTCAATTTAGTACCAATGTAGTGAGTTTCTCAATTTTGTACTGTGTCAAGGTGGTGAGTCCTCCGCTAAAGGCAAGGAAATTGCATCCGAGGACCAGTAGACAGAATGTTTCGAAAGTCTGCATTCTAGACATTGTGAGTAAACTTACTATCATTTTAATTATCTAGGGTGATTTTTAGATGATTTCATGAATTCTATGGAAAAAGGAATTTAAAAAGATAAATTTTCATGTTTTATGAATAAATGTGTTTCAATGAAATTAAATTATAAATTATTTTGAAATTAATAATGATTTTAAAAAATAGAGTACACAGAGACTGTTAATTGTGGAAATTTGATTGTTTAAATTGATTGGCTTATAACAAATCGGGCATGATTGGCTAGTTGGCAATTGTATTGAAATGCGAATTATTTAGTTGCCTTGAAAGACTGCGAATTTCAAAATTTCCATATAATGTTATTGAGTTTTATTGTATGGTGGATTATATATTAATTAATCATTACAGTAGGGGGTTTCTGTGGATCAGCCTTTTAGAGGGGCACGGTAAACCCCATTATATTCTTACCTCGAACGGAGAGTCGCGTAGGGTATCTCCTGGGGTAAAGCTTAGGGTTCACTTCACGCCAAACCACCACGTGAGGGGAAACTCAGCCAACGCCAAGGAATGGCTATGTTTTCAAAACAAAAACATGATTTATGTGAAATGTGAATTTTAATAGCCTTGGCAGTCTTGGTAGGATGCCTCGGCCAAGGTGTCCATGAGAATGGATTTATGGCACAAGCCTAGTTTTTATGAAATTCATAAGCCTCTTTACGTGTTTTAAATGAAATGTATTCTAATGCTGTGACCCAGTTTACGATGATTTACTTTATTGTCTCCATGTACTCAACTCTAGATATTTATGATGATGTTTGTTTACTCATTGGGATTTTATAATCTCACCACCCTCATTTCCACCCATTTCAGGTTCAGTATAGACTGTAGATAACTGATATCATTGAGGACTACCGTTGGATCTGCATTTTCCAAACCGTAGGTTCACAGTCCTTTTTACTTTTGTTTATTCGGGGGCCCTCTTGTTATTGTAAATTAAATTAAATATTTTAGCTTACTGTATTACAGTATGTATAAATTTATTTAGCTTTTACGCTATAAAAATTATTCACGTATAACTCTATAAATATTGTTTTATAAGAAAATAGAGTATTTTACTTAATATTTCTTTTATTTTCTTATTATATTCAAACAACCGTAATTTCGTTTTAAATAAAGATTTTAGACTTTTAAACTCATTTTGAATATGAATTATGTGTTTTGTACTTGTATATTACGTTTTAGCCAGTTTCAAAATTTTTGAGAAAAAAATGACCAAAATACCCTTGTGAGACGAAAATTAATATTTTATTTGTTTTTAGTTGAAAACAGTTTAAAATCTTTTAGAACACGATATTTGATAATGGTTGCTCACAAGGGAAATGAGAAACTGATAATAAAGCCTTGCGAGGTTTTGGGTTGACATTCCGAGCAATGAGTGTCTACCGAGACACCGCGACGGTTGTCATGGGCTCGAGGGGAGTACCGGGTCGTGACAATTCGATTGGTATAAGAGCTTTTAGTTTTGAAGATAAGAGTTTTTTGTTTTAAAGTTGTTTTAAAAATTTACAACATCAGTGTGGCCTTCGATTAAGTTAAGTTAGGTTGAATAGAATGCATGCATCTGCATATAGAGCCTAAGGTTACCTAAACTTACTTGTATTCTTTTAAAGATTATAATGCCTCCTCGACACGGACGCCCACCACTCACTAGATCGGTTGGGAGGGGAAGAGGTCGTTCCCAACGTCATCAGCCAGATACAATAGAGGAGGAATCAGCTACATCCACCATTCGGGCAGCACCTGCTGCTGAGCAGGTCGAGACTCCTCCACATCTTCCACCTCCTCCGCCACCTACTAGCATTCCCACCATGCCTACTGAGGCAGCACAGGCATTGGCAGCTTTCTTTACCGCAATGGCTGGTCAAGCTCAGACTAGTCAAGTTCCACCTATAGTGCCTCCAGCTACTCCTTTAGTTCCACCACCAGTACAGGATGTATCCATTTTCAAGAAGCTAAAGGAGGCTAGACAGTTTGGTTGTGTGTCTTTCGCGGGTGAGTTGGATGACATTGTGGCAAATGACTAGATTAATCAGGTTTCAGAGACTCTCTCTGATATGGGATTAGATGACGACATGAAGTTGATGGTGGCTACAAGATTATTAGAGAAGAGGGCTCGTACTTGGTGAAATTCGGTGAAGTCTCGTTCCACTACTCCTCAGACATGGTCCGATTTTCTCAAGGAATTCGATGGTCAGTATTTCACTTACTTTCATTAGAAAGAAAAGAAAAGAGAATTTCTGAGCTTGAAACAAGGAAATCTAACTGTAGAGGAGTACGAGACTCGTTTTAACGAGTTAATGTTATATGTGCCGAATCTGGTGAAATCTGAGCAAGATCAGGCTAGTTATTTCGAGGAAGGGCTCCGTAATGAGATTAGAGAGCAGATGACAGTGACTGGTAGAGAGCCACATAAGTAGGTGGTACAGATGGCTTTACGGGTTGAGAAGCTCGCGATTGAGAATAGGAGGATTCTGACTGAGTTTGCAAAAAGGAGGAATCCTGGTATTTCTTTTAGTCAGCCAGCAAAGAGAGGCAAGGACTTGGCGACTTCAAGGAGCACTACTTCTATTTTCGTGACATCTCATCGACCTCCATTTCCACCATCACAGCAGAGACCTTCGAGGTTTAGTAGATTTGCTATGACTGGTTCTGGGAAGAGTTTTGGAGGTTCTGACAAATGCAGAAATTGTGGAAATTATCATGTTGGGCTGTGTAGGGGGCTTGCATTATGTTTTCATTGTGGTTAGCCTAGTCATATTAGGAGTAATTGCCCACGGTTAGGACGAGCCACTATAGCTGCATCATCTTCATCAGCTCGCACTGATATGCAGAGGAGAGATTCTTCTGGGTTGTCACTAAGACAAGGAGTAGCCATACGGTTCGGTGCGGAGAGTAATACCCTAGCACATCCACCTTCGAGACCACAGACTCGTACCTCGACAAGAGTTTTCGTTGTGACAAAAGATGAGGCACGGGTCTGACCTGGAGCAGTGACAGGTATTATGTCTTTATTTGATAAAGATGCTTATGTTTTGATAGATTCTGGCTCAGATAGATCTTATGTGAGTACGGCATTTGCATCAATTGCTGATAGAAACTTGTCACCATTAGAGGGAGAAATTGTAGTGCATACCCCTTTAGGAGAACAGTTGAATAGAAATACTTGTTATAGAGACTGTGGGGTAAGGGTAGGTGAGGAAGAATTTAGGGGTGACTTAATTCCTCTAGAGATCTTGGATTTTGATTTAATATTGGGTATGGACTGGTTAACTGCACATTGGGCGAATGTGGATTGTTTCCGAAAAGAAGTTATTCTTCAAAATTTAGAGGGAGTAGAGATTGTATTTGTAGGGGAACGTCGAGTATTACCGTCTTGTGTAATCTCAACCATCAAAGCTTTGAAATTAGTGCAAAAAGGGTATCTGGCTTATTTGGCATACGTGATTGATACTTCAAAGGGGGAACCTAAGATAGAGGATGTCCCAATAGTAAGTGAGTTTCCTGATGATTTACTGGGACTACTTCCTGATTGAGAGCTTGAGTTCCCTATTGACTTACTTCCAAGTACCACACCTATTTCTATTCCTCCATATAGAATGGCTTCGGCAGAGTTGAAGGAATTGAAAGTCCAGTTGCAAGATTTGGTGGATAAAGGTTTCATTCACCCTAGCATTTCTCCTTGGGGAGCACCAGTCCTATTTGTAAAGAAGAAGGATGGCACTCTTCGATTGTGTATCGATTATCGTCAGCTGAATCGAGTGACCATCAAGAATAAATACCCTTTACCTCGGATAGATGATCTTTTTGATCAATTACGAGGTGCTATGGTATTCTCTAAGATTGATTTGAGATCTGGATACTATCAGTTGAGGATTAAGGAGCAGGATATACCCAAAACTGCCTTCAGGACTCGTTATGGGCATTATGAGTTTCTAGTGATGTCGTTTGGTTTGACTAATGCCCCGACAGTTATTATGGATCTTATGAATAGGGTGTTCCATCCATTCTTGGATAAGTTTGTGATAGTATTCATAGATGACATCCTGGTTTATTCAAAGAATGATGATGAACATGCTGTCCATTTGCGTATTGTGTTGCAAACTTTGAGCGAGAGGCAACTCTATGCCAAGTTCTCTAAATGTGAATTCTGGTTGAAGGAAGTGGTTTTCTTGGGACATGTGGTGTCCGGAGCTAGAATTTATGTCGATCCCAAGAAGATCGAGGTAATCTTGCAATGGGAGCAACCGAGAACGGTAATTGAGATTCGTAGTTTCTTTGGCTTAGCCGGTTATTATTAGAGATTTGTTTAGGGATTTTCTTTGATAGCAGCTCCTCTGACTCGTTTGACTCGTAAAGGAGTTAAGTATGAGTGGGATGATGTTTGTGAGAATCGATTTCAGGAGCTAAAGAACCGGTTAACTTCCGTTCCTATCTTAACACTTCCTATGAATGAAAAAGAATTTGTGGTATACAGTGATGCATCTAAGTTGGGATTAGGGTGCATATTGATGCAGGATGAAAAAGTAATAGCTTATGCTTCCCGGCAGTTGAAGAAGCATGAGACGAATTACCCTACTCATGACTTGGAGTTAGAAGTAGTAGTCTTCGCATTGAAGATTTAGAGATATTATTTATATGGTGAGCGTTGTCGGATTTTTACTAATCATAAAAGCTTGAAATATTTGCTCACCCAGAAAGAGCTTAATTTGAGACAGAGACGATAGTTGGAGTTGATTAAGGATTACGACTTAGTGATTGATTATCATTCGGGAAAGGCAAATGTTGTAGCGGATGCTTTAAGTCTTAAATCTTTATCTTCATTAACAGTACTTCAGAGTTCTTATTTTTCGATATTACTTGAGATAAAATCTCTAGGGATCCAGTTGAATAATGGTGAGGATGGAACCCTACTTGTTAGTTTCGTCGTGAGACCTTCATTGTTGAATCAGATCAGAGAATTACAGAAATCTGATGATTGGTTGAAACAGGAAGTTCAAAAGTTGTAAGATGGAGAAACTAGTGAATTTAAACTCAGCGATGATGGTACTTTGATGCTTAGAGACCGAATTTGTGTCCCTAAGGATGATCAGTTGAGACGAGCTATTTTGGAGGAAGCTCATTCTTCCGCCTATGCTTTACATCCCGAAAGCACCAAGATGTATTGGACTATTAAAGAAAGTTATTAGTGGTCGGGTATGAAACGAGACATAGCAGAGTTTGTTACGAAATGTCTCACATGCCAACAGATCAAGGCGGAGCATCAAAAATCGTCAGGTACTCTTCAACCTTTACCGATTCCTGAATGGAAGTGGGAACACATGACTATGGACTTTGTATTAGGTTTGCCGCGGACACAAAGTGGGAAAGATGCTATTTGGGTGATTGTGGATAGATTGACTAAGTCTGCCCATTTCTTGGCTATCCATAGCACATATTCTATTGAGAGGCTGACAAGACTTTATATAGATGAGGTTGTGAGATTGCATGGAGTTCCAGTTTCTATTGTGTCAGATTAAGACCCTCGGTTTACTTCTCGATTTTGGCCGAAATGTTAGGAAGCTCTTAAAACTAAATTGAGATTTAGTACTGCCTTTCATCCGCAGACAGATGGTCAATTTGAGAGAACTATTCAGACCTTGGAAGATATGTTACAGGCTTGTGTCATTAACTTTATTGGGAGTTGGGACAGACACTTGCCATTGGTGGAGTTCGCGTATAATAACAGTTTTCAGTCTAGTATTGGGATGGCACCATACGAGACTTTGTATGGAAGGAAGTGCCAAACTCTGCTATGTTGGGATGAAGTAGGTGAGAGAAAATTGGTGAATGTGGAATTGATTGATCTGACAAATGATAAGGTCAAGGTTATCCGAGAGCGGTTAAAGACAGCTCAAGATAGGCAGAAGAATTATTCAGATAAATGAAGGAAAGATTTGGAGTTTGAAGTCGACGATAAAGTTTTTCTTAAGGTTTCTCCTTGGAAAGGTAATAATTTGAAAATTTCAAGTATTAAATCTTATTTGATTATGCTATTGTGATAATTTGTGGTATTTATTGGATAATGAAAGGTGTGATTCGATTCGCGAAGAGGGGAAAGCTCAATCCAAGATACATTGGACCCTTTCGTATCATTGAAAGGATTGGGCCAGTGGCTTATAGACTTGAATTACCTCCAGAGTTAGATTGGATTCATAATGTCTTCCACGTCTCGATGTTGAAAAAGTATGTTCCTGATCCCTCTCACATTTTAGAGACACCTCCCATTGAGTTGCATGAGGATTTGAAGTTCGAGGTGCAGCCTGTACGTATTCTAGATTGAAAGGATCGAGTGCTAAGGAACAAGAGCATTCCAATGGTGAAAGTATTGTGGAAGAATGCTCGAATAGAGGAGATGACGTGGGAAGTCGAGGGCCAGATGAGAAACCAATATCCACATCTTTTCTTCGAATCCGGTAAGTGAAATTTTGAGGTCAAAATTTTATTTTAAGGGGGTTAGTGTTGTAAAGCCCGACCTTATAAAATACTAGTCATAACATACATGTGATGATAGCATGATTGCATGCTAGGAGAGTCTCGAAAAATTTACAAAAGTCGGTATTGTACCTTTAGGTACAACAAAGTTGATTTAATCCTCGAACTAGATCAAATAGGAATTTTAAGGTGAGATTAAGATCGTCACAGTCCAAGGATGACTCAAAATGGTAATTCGGAGTTTGAGGATCAATTTGGAGTTGAATCGAAATTTTCACTATCTAGGGGCAAAATGGTCATTTGCCACTTGGGGACAAATTGGTAATTTTTAGAAAAGATTTATTTTTCCCCATTTGACGTATTGGAGTATGATTTGAGAATTGGAGTATGATTTGAGGTTTAGAAGTAAAAAATTTTAATTTTGGTATAATTTGGAGTATAGAGGTAAAATGGTAATTTTTCCACTCCATGGGCAAAATTGTAATTTTCCACCACCAGGACAATTTTCTAGCACATGGTCTTCCTTTATCCTCATTTTTGACCTTTGACTAATCATGTGGTGGAGATAAAATGTTTAAATTTTTAAAATTGTAAAATTTTAAAAATGGACTAATAAGAAAATGCCATGTGTCAAGCTTAGGATATTTTATTATTTTAACTTAAAAATCAGCATAAATTAGCCCATTACTCTCCAAATATTCGGCCAAGCAAGGAAGAGAGGGAAAGAAAGGAAGAACAAACCCTAGGTGAGGAATTTCAAGAGAAAAAGTGTGAAAAATCAAGGAAAACAAGTGAAAAAGGTAGGATTTTTCAACTTAAGCTTGAAATCTATTTTCCTTAAGCATTTCTCCTTATTTTCCATACTTAAATTACATGTTTTTATGATGAATTGTTGGCTGATCAAAATGGGTTAGGAGAGAGAAAGTTAATGGATTTATTTGATTTTAAGTTATGTTAGTGTTTTTAGTTAGTTTAGCATATTTAGAAACAAAACAATAAGAAAAGAATTTATTTTCTCCCACAACCATTAATGGCCGAATTTACCATGTATCGAGTGAGGATGAGTTTGATTTTTATTCTAGGAGAATTGGTTAAGAAATGATGAATTATGAGCCTAGAAAAATAATGGGAATTTTCGGAGCAAAAATACGAATTTTTACCCATTAGGGGTATTTTTGTAATTTGCTATCGGGATTGATAATTTGCACCACACTGAGGGACATTAAGTCAATTTGGGTGCAATTGAGGTATAGAAACTGAAAAAAAATTAATTTGGGATTAAATTGGACGCGTTAGTAATTTAATCTGATGATAAGACGAATTAGGCCAATACCGAGTTTAGATAGTTACCAGTGAATTTTTGCATTCCATATTATGCATTAATAGTCTAAATTAGTTTAATTTCAATTTAGTACCAGTGTAGTGAGTTTCTCAATTTTGTACTGTGTCAAGGTGGTGAGTCCTCCGATAAAGGTAAGGAAATTGCATCCGAGGACCAGTAGACAGAGTGCTTTGAAAGTCTGCATTCTAGACATTATGAGTAAACTTACTATCATTTTAATTATCTAGGGTGGTTTTTAGATGATTTCATGAATTATATGGAAAAAGGAATTTAAAAAGGTAAATTTTCATGTTTTATGAATAAATGTGTTTCAATGAAATTAAATTATAAATTTTTTTGAAATTAATAATGATTTTGAAAAATAGAGTACGCGGAGACTGTTAATTGTGGAAATTCGATTGTTTAAATTGATTGGCTTATGATAAATCGGGCATGATTGGCTAGTTGGCAATTATATTGAAATACGAATTGTTTGGTTGCCTTGAAAGACTGCGAATTTCAAAATTTTCATATCATGTTATTGAGTTTTATTGTATGGTGGATTATATATTAATTAATCACTGCAGTAGGGGGTTTCTGTGGACCAACCTTTTAGAGGGGCACGGTAAACCCCATTATATTCTTACCTCGAACGGAGAGGCACGTAGGGTATCTCCTAGGGTAAAGCTTAGGGTTCACTTCATGCCAAACCACCACGTGAGGGGGAACTTAGCCAACGCCAAGGAACGACTATGTTTTCAAAACAAAAACATGATTTATGTGAAATGTGAATTTTAATAGCCTTGGCGGTCTTGGTAGGATGCCTCGGCCAAGGTGTCCCTGAGAATGGATTTATGGCACAAGCCTAGTTTTTATGAAATTCATAAGCCTCTTTACGTATTTTAAATGAAATGTATTCTAATGCTGTGACCCAATTTACGATGATTTACTTTATTGTCTCCATGTACTCAACTCTAGATATTTATGATGATGTCTGTTTACTCATTGGGATTTTATAATCTGACCACCCTCCTTTCCACCTATTTCAGGTTCAGTATAGACTGTAGATAGCTGATCTCATCGAGGACTACCGTTAGATCTGCATTTTTCAAATCGTAGGTTCACAGTCCTCTTTACTTTTGTTTATTCGGGGGCCCTCTTGTTATTGTAAATTAAATTAAATATTTTGGCTTACTGTATTACAGTATGTATAAATTTATTTAGCTTTTATGCTATAAAAATTGTTCACGTATAACTCTATAAATATTGTTTTATAAGAAAATAGAATATTTTACTTAATATTTCTTTTATTTTCTTATTATATTCAAATAATCGTAATTTCGTTTTAAATGAAGATTTTAGACTTTTAAACTCATTTTGAATATGAATTATGTGTTTTGTACTTGTATATTACGTTTTAGCCAGTTTCAAACTTTTTGAGAAAAAAATGACCAAAATACCTCTGTCAGACGAAAATTAATATTTTATTTGTTTTTAGTTGGAAACAGTTTAAAATATTTTGGAACACGATATTTGATAATGGTTGCTCACAAGGGAAATGAGAAACTGATAGTAAAGCCTTGCGAGGTTTCGGGTTGACATTCCGGGCAATGAGTGTCTATCGAGACACCGCGGCGGTTGTCACGGGCTCGAGGGGAGTACCAGGTCATGACATACATACATATTTAATACACTTGCCTCATAGGCGATCAATGTGAGCTTTAATCCTCAAAGCTCAATAAGCTTCTATTGCATCATAGATCACAATCATATATTCATGGCTCTTACCTCAAGTCTTTACATTAATCATCATTTCATAAACATCACATAACATAATTCACATTTTAAATTCCAAGCCATGCCATTACACAGTCATCACATCATATCATAGAGTGGTCCTCCCTAGACATTGCATAGTCACGTATGGTGGCCAACCGACGGACAACATACAATATCAAGTCACGCCCCATTGCTAGAGCAAACGACATAGTCATGTCACGGCCCATTGCCAAAGCAAACGATGGAGTCTTGTCGAGCCCCATTGCCATAGCAAACGACGAAGTTTATAATTATTAACCAAAATAATCTTGACAAATGGCATCATAACACTACAAGCGAGAATAACAAGTGGGACAAAACCACCATCCCTACTTATCAACATCTTTGTAGGCATCATAAATCACCATCGCACAACAAGCAAGAATCACAGGTGGGACAAAACCACTATCCCTATTTACCACCATCCATATTGGCGAAACATACATAGTCACAGGGGTATGGACACACTCAGCCACATAATATAACTCGTCCAGAATCATCCATGGACAACACATATACATCTTACATCATATCATTGTTCAGAATCATCCACAAACGGAACATACAAATCTCACATCATATCATCGCTCATCATGCTAATCATTATGACATATTCAATCATTCGTAAGCATGTCTTACTTCTCATCTCAAGCACATAATCATGGACATATCAATGATTTAGCCTAGGACAATCCTTCTAAGCAATTCACATAATTCTCGTAGCATTTCTAGACGTATTTGTAATGTACACATCCATATTAACATCATTAGCCTAGGCATACTATCTCTAGGCATATCACATCGTTCATAATTATTTTCTAGTCTAGGAATTCTACCACTAGACATACTTATGGCTTACATAACATACATCATGCTTTTTAATTATAGAAGCATACATGCACTTTAGTTATTATGCTTCTATGCATAAAGTTTCCCCACTCACATTGACAAATGGGAGGTATTCAACAGCCAAGCTTTGATTGTTAGCCTCCAACAATTTTTTAGCTCATAAACGTGTCTAAATGACTCAATTTTTCCATAAGCACATCAAAATATTAAAAAACTAGTTAAATCCTAATTTTAGAAAACTGCCAATATTTCTAAAAATAATCAAATCTTTAATAGTCCAACACATAAGCTCAAATCCTTTAACCATGAGCTTGCCAGGTAAGCTCCGGGGGTTTGTGATCAGCATGCACAAGCTTGGCAAGGAAGCCTGCGAGATAAGAGGAAGCCTTCGTTCATAAACTTGATTAACATAAATCATATACATGAGGCCTCTTGGCCAACATCATATCCATTAACATTTAAAATATTGAACTTACATAGTTCACAATTTAGCCCCACGGCTCATGTTCTTACATTGGACTTAAACATAAAAATCCACATGGCCATATGTTGGATAATCATCATTTTAATTTTTGATCATTCCACTACATGAAAATCATATAGGGTAGTGCAGTACCCATGTAATCTATTTAAGACAACCATTTTTACATTGTGAAAGCGTAAGATTCGTCTATAACTCAACAAAGATACAACGCTAGTGGATAACATACCATTTGCTAAAAATTATGTGTCTGACGTCGACAACGCTAAGCCACTCGATCCTCGATGTCTATTTATTTTCATAATACAATCAAAAGGGGGTGAGTCACACTAGTACTTAGTGAGCGGGAGCATATATCATTGTAAATATGCAGGGATAGTTGCTACATGTATCCTCTAAACATGTATACATAGTAGTAAACTCAACATATTCATATCAAGACAAGTTGGACATCACTCATCAAAAACACATTATCATCATCTTGCCAACCGTACTACACTACTTGTAAGCCTGACCTTATAAAATACTCATCATGACATACATGTGATGATAGCATGATTGCATGCTAGGAGAGTCCCGAAAAATTTACAAAAGTCGGTATTGTACCTAGAGGTACAACAAAGTTGATTTAATCCTTGAACTTGATCAAATAAGAATTTTAAGGTGATATTAAGAGCTTCACAGTCCATGGATCACTCAAAATGGTAATTCGGGGTTTGAGGATCAATTTGGAGTCAAACCGGAATTTTCACTATCTAGGGGCAAAATGGTCATTTGCCACTTGGGGACAAAGTGAAAATTTTAGAAAAGATTTTTTTTTGGCCCCATTTGACTTATTGGATTATGATTTTAGTATTGGAGTATGATTTGAGATTTATAAGTGAAAAATTTTAATTTCGGTATAATTTGAAGTATAGAGGTAAAATGGTAATTTTGCCACCCCAAGGGCAAAATTATAATTTTCCACCACCAGGACATTTGTCCAGCACATGCTCTTCCTTTATCCTCATTTTTGACCTTTGACTAATCATGTGGTGGAGATAAAAAGTTTAAATTTTTAAAGTTTTAAAAATGGACTAATAAGAAAATGCCATGTGTCAAGCTTGGGATATTTTATTATTTAACTTAAAAATCAGCGTAAATCAGCCTATTACTCTCCAAATATTCGGCCAAGCAAGGAAGAGAGGGAAAGAAAGGAAGAACAAACCCTAGGTGAGGAATTTCAAGAGAAAAAGTGTGGAAAATCAAGGAAAACAAGTGAAAAAGGTAGGATTTTTCAACTTAAGCTTGAAATATATTTTCCTTAAGCATTTCTCCTTATTTTCCATGCTTAAATTACATGTTTTTATGATGAATTGTTGGCTGATCAAAATAGGTATGGAGAGAGAATGAAGTTAGATTAATTTGATTTTAAGTTATGTTAGTGTTTTTAGTTAGTTTAGCATAATTAGAAACAAAACAACAAGAAAAAAATTCATTTTCCTCCATTACCATTATTGGCTGAATTTTGTAGGGGAATATTGGCTGCTGATCTTGATGTTTATTTGAGGAATTATGATGAATAATGATGAATTATGAGCCTAGAAAAATAATGGGAATTTTCGGAGCAAAAATATGAATTTTTAAGCCATTAGGCGTATTTTCGTAATTTACTATCGAGATTGATAATTTGCACCACACTGAGGGATATTAAGTCAATTTGGGTACAATTGAGGTATAGAAACTGAAAAAAATGAATTTGGAGTTTAAACGGACGCGTATATCGATTTATCGAGTAAAATACCGAAATAGGCTAACAACCCGTTTAGGCAAAATTTAGACATTTTTTGCATTCCATATCATGCATTAGTTGTCTAAATTAGTTTAATTTCAATTTAGTACCAATGTAGTGAGTTTCTCAATTTTGTACTGTGTCAAGGTGGCGAGTCCTCCGATAAAGGCAAGGGAATTACATCCGAGGACCAATAGTCTAAGTATTTCGAGAATCGACACTCTAGACATTGTGAGTAAACTTACTGTCATTTTAATTATCTAGGGTGATTTTTAGATGATTTCATTAATTCTATGGAAAAATGGATTTAAAAAGGTAAATTTTCATGTTTTAAGAATAAGGGTGTTCCAATGAAATTAATTTATAAATTGTTTTGAAATTAATAGTGATTTTGAAAAATAGAGTACATGGAGACTGTTAATCGTGGCAATTTGATTGTTTAAATTGATTGGCTAGTTGGCAATTGTATTGAAATACGAATTGTTTGGTTGCCTTGAAAGACTGTAAATTACAAAATTGTCATATCATGTTATTGAGTTTTATTGTATGGTGAATTATATATTAATTAATCATTGCAGTAGGGGGTTCTGTGGATCAGCCTTTTAGAGGGGCACGGTAAACCCCATTATATTCTTACCTCGAACGGAGAGGCACGTAAGGTATCTCCTGAGGTAAAGCTTAGGGTTCACTTCATGCCAAACCACCACATGAGGGGGAACTCAGCTAACGCCAAGGAACGACTATGTTTTCAAAACAAAAACATGATTTATGTGAAATGTGAATTTTAATAGCCTTGGTGGTCTCGGTAGGATGCCTCGGCCAAGGTGTCCTCGAGAATGGATTTATGGCACAAGCCTAGTTTTTATGAAATTCATAAGCCTCTTCACGTATTTTAAATGAAATGTATTCTAATGCTGTGACCCAGTTTACGATGATTTACTTTATTGTCTCCATGTACTCAACTTTAGATGTTTATGATGATCTCTATTTACTCATTGGGATTTATAATCTCATCACCCTCATTTCCACCCATTTGAGGTTCAGTATAGATTGTAGATAGTTGATCTCATCGAGGACTACCGTTGGATCTGCATTTTTTAAATCATAGGTTCACAGTCCTCTTTACTTTTGTTTATTCGGGGGCCCTCTTGCTACTGTAAATTAAATTAAATATTTTGGCTTACTGTATTACAGTATGTATAAATTTATTTAGCTTTTATGCTATAAAAAATTATTTACGTATAACTCTATAAATATTGTTTTATAAGAAAATAGAATATTTTACTTAATATTTTTTTATTTTTTTATTATATTCAAATAACCATAATTTCATTTTAAATGAAGATTTTAGACTTTTAAACTCATTTTGAATATGAATTATGTGTTTTGTACTTGTATATTACATTTTAGCCAGTTTCAAAATTTTTTTAAAAAATAACCAAAATACCCCTGTGAGATAAAAAAATTAATATTTTATTTGTTTTAAGTTAGAAACAGCTTAAAATCTTTTAGAACACGATATTTGACAGTGGTTGCTCATAAGGGAAATGAGAAACTGATAGTAAAGCCTTGCAAGATTTCGGGTTGACATTCTTGATAATGAGTGTCTATCGGGACACCGCGACGATTGTCACGGGCTAGAGGGGAGTACCGGGTCGTGACACTACTACATATAAACATCATTGTGCATAGAAAGGTAGGGTAATCTGTGTCTATCATGCCTACCACATCGGTTCATCAACGTCGACTATCAACTTTATTGTTTGGACCAACCCACCATAAGGTTATCTACATGTGTATTTAATAAACTTACCTCATAGGCAATCAATGTGAGTGTTAGTTCTCAAAGCTCGATAAGCTTGTATTACATCATGGATCACGTCATATATTCATGGCTCTTACCTCAAGCCCTTACATTAATCATTATTTCATAAACATCATGTAACATATTTTACATTTTAAATCTTAAGGCATGCCATTATGCAGTCATCACATCATGTCATAGAATGGTTTTCCTTGGACATAGCATAGTCAAGTACGATGGCCAATCTATAGACAATGTACAATATCATGTCACACATCGTTACTGTAGCAAATGATGGAGTCATGTCATGCCCCATTGCCAAAGCAAACAACAGAGTCTTGTCGCGCCCTATTGCCGTGGCAAACGACGGAGTTTATAATTATCCTTCGGAATAATCTTGACAGATGGCATCATAACACTATAGGCGGGAATCACAGGTGGGATGAAACCACCATCCCTACTTACCAACATCCCTAGAGGAATCATAAATCATCATCGCACAACAGGCGGGAATCACAAGTGGGATAAAACCACTATCCCTATTTACCACCATCCCTACTAGCAGAACACACATAGACACAGGGGTATGGATAGAATAAACCACATAATATACCTTATCCGGAATCATCCATGGATGGAACATATACATCTAACACCATATCTTCGTCTGAAATCATCCACGAACATAAGATACATATCTCACATTATATCATCACTCGTCATGCTAGTCATTTTGACATATTCAATCACGTCTTACTTCTCATCTCAAGAACATAATCATGAACATATCAATGATTTAGCCTTTTAGGCAATTCACATAATTCTCATAGCATTCGCTAGTCTAGACAAAGCATTTCTAAACATATTCATCATGTACACATTCATTTTAACATTAGTGGCCTAGGTATACTATTTCTAGGCATATCACATCATTTATAATTATTTTCTAGTGTAGGAATTCTACCACTACACATACTTATGGCTCATACATAATGTACATGGTGCATTTTCATTATAGAAGCATACATGTACCCTAGTCATTATGCTCTTATGCATAATAGTTTCCCCACTCACATTGACAAATAAGAGGTATTCCCTAGCCAAGCTTCAATCCTTAGCCTGCAATCATTTTTTAGCTCATACATGTGTCCAAATGACTAAATCTTTCCTTAACCACGTCAAAATATTACAAAACTAATTAAATCCTAGCTTTCGAAAAATGCCAACTTTTCTAAAAATAATCAAATCTTTAACAATCCAACACATAAGCTCAAATCCTTCGACCATGAGCTAAACCTATACCTTAGAAGATGGATTGTGCTATTGTTTACCCTAAATCCTCAATCAACTCAAGGGGACTAATTTCACCAAAGTTGAACCGAAGCAAGATCTACCTTATTCACCTGTTAAATTGGAAATCAATTGGTATAAACGTTTAATCTTACCTCTAGAAGTGTTTCCCAAGCTCCACATTTACTTCAATCTACTTTAAATAGCTTTAACAATTATTTTGTGAAGTTAGGGTTTGAGTTTTAGAAAAAGAAAACCAAAATTACATAAATAGCTTTTTGGAAGTGAAATAACTTACCTCTAATACTTAGAATCGAAGATTGTTTGTTGGATTTGAATGGGTTTGAATGGGGTAAAATTTAAGAGAAAATGGTGAAGGACTAAAGGAAAAGGAGATAAAATGAGAAAGGTTCAGTTTTGAGCCTTTTAAGCCTCAACATGGCTGATCCGATAGCCCTGACTAACAAATTTTCCCTGTTTCCCTTCTCGAGATACAAAATGTCCAACTTCATTCGACTTTTCTTCATAAGATTGAGTATGGAAGACCTATAGTCGATCCTAGACCAGTATACTTGCATTTATCCCATTTTCCTTCTTAGGATCAACTATAAAAAGCTCATATTCGATCTTAAACCAGCAAACTCAACTTTTTAGGTCTAGATTTGTAAAAATTTTTCCTTTTAAAGTCTAAACCCATTCTAAATCTCTTCCAAAACCCCAAACCGTTCATTTAACATGAAATCCTCACATATAAATATCCAAATATATAATAAAAAGTCAAAATCTCACTTACAATTCAAACCATATAGTTCACCATATTCAAGCTCTAAGATTTGTGGTTTAAGTACCACAATTATCATTCTCATCTTAACTAATCAAGAATGCTCAATATGCTCTATGTCACCCAAATTCAAATTCTCATTATGCTCTATGTCACATAATATACAAATCAAAACTTAGCATAATTTGCATTAAGCATCATATTTATCAAGGTGCCAAACAATGCATTATACCATTCATGTGCAAAACATGTGCACAACATTAATTTGAGCCTTCACATGATCATATATCATAATCATTGCTCATGGACATAGGCATACCTTTAAGCCCTTAAACATATACACAAAAAATTCAATTTAGCTCATCAATTGGCTTGGTTCACCTTACATAGTCCATACCAAAAATCGGGGGTGTTACTGAGTGCATGATACTCATGACAAAAAATTTCACAAACACACAAGAGTTCTTCCAAAAGTGAGCTTGCATTTGAACATCATGTAAATTTTGATAATAATTTTGTTTTACTTTGAGTTGAGGAAACGAGATAATTTATGAGGAAAATTAGAGGTTGTCAACGACTTGGTGCATCCAAATTTATTAGTTTGATGTTTTCAATTATGTTATTTTATTTTCTTAGTTTTTGCTCGAGGATTAGCAAAATATTAATTTTAGGGGTGTGATAACTCTATGATATAGAGTTATTTTGCCACATTTTAATTATAAAAAAATAGTTAAGTCCTTATGTTTTTAAGTTAATTTAGGTAGTTTTTTATATTTTTGTTATTTAGTTTACCACATGTTAAATTATTCTAATTTTAGTAATTTGAACTCATTTTCATATCAAAAGGTATTAATTTAAGAAATCACTAATTTAGTCTCTATTTTGAAGGTTTTCAAGTGTAAAAAGCTTCATGGAAGTAAAATGTGTAAGGATGGCTAGATCTAGAATTTTTTGAATATGCTGTGGTATTTTTACAATAACTTTGTCTATAGTAGTTGGGTTGATGACATTTTTAGACCACTGGAAAGCCAAGAGGAAGGACTACAACTTTAATGTTTATCAATTTTTTTAGTTCGAATTGGAAGGTGTTTAAAAGCCTTGTTGAAATGTGAGTACTACATTAGGAGAGAAAAAATAAAATAGAACATTTTCGAGCCACAATGCTAAAAAGATTTTTTTGACAGACTTCAAAAATGGAATTGTTGAGAGCCACGACTCTCAAAGTGAAAGTTGCGGTGTTAGAGCCTATTTCCAAAAATAGATATATGATGGGAATCTTGGAAATTAGGTTAATTTGAGCTTATTTAAAGGACTTTTTTAGAGAATTCTTAAAGGAGAGGATGATAGTAGCTATTCTAAAGAATTGGACTTAAGAATCAAGTAAGAAAACAAGAGAGATTGATAGAGATTCAAGATCAAAAGCTTCAACATTAGTTTATTTCTTTGTTTTGTGTTTTTCTTATTTTCTTTGACTTGAATTCATGGCTAAATTTCTTTGGATAATGTTTTACTTAGATATCATGAACTAATTTACTTTTCTAGGATTATGGTTAATTTCAATATGTAGTTTGAATATTAGTTTCTCTTTTATTTATTATGAATGGGTATAGTTTTGCTTATTCAAATTTGTTCTTAATGTTTTTAATTGCTTGATCAACAATTAATTGATTTGTGAATCTAATTAACACTTAACAGAGAGCTTTTAGATTGGATTAAGATTTGAATAGTGTATGTTTATGTCATTTAGGTGATCTGATTTACGATTCGGGTAGACATATGCCAATTGCCATACATAGCCAAATGAAGACATTAGCTTAATGTACTTAATTTAATTGATTCTTCTAGACATATAGTGACCCAATTAAGTTAGGTATTTATGCAAATATTTCAACGAAAAATTGTACATAGTTTTGGATTTTAGGTTAGTAAAACCACCCAAGAAGGTAAATAATAAGAGAAGTTGGTATTAGATGAAGTGTTGAATGAACCCATAACCCTAGATTTTAGTTTATTGCTTTTCTCAAGTAATTTTAATTTATGTTAGTTAATCTAGTGTTTACTTTAATTTAGTTTTAATTATATTTTTGAATATTTGAGTTACTTAAATAAGATTAATTTTTCATAAATTTTAGTACTTAATAAAGATTTAAGAACAAATCTTTGTGGGAATGGTACTCTACTCATCATTATATTACTTATTTGCGATAACATGCACTTGCATGAGAAATCGATAACAATATTGATCGTTAATTCTTTGGATGATTTTTCTAGTATTAGTTATGAACTAAATTTATTTATCTAGGATTTCAATTGAACTGAACGTGTAGTTTGAATTCTTATGATTTTTTTAGTATTAGTTTGAGCTAAATTTATTTCTCTTTTGCTTATGATAATGGAATATGAGTTGTTTATGCATATTCTATGTTTAATGCTTCTAATTAGATTAATCTAAAAATCTAAATACAACTTGATGAAAGAGTTTAGAGTAGGCCATAAATGGAATAGCATATGTTTGAATTCACTTGGTCAATTAGGTGATTTGATTTGCATATGGGATAGACATATACCTATATGTCATATGTAGCCAAAGTTAGAGCATAAACTTTAATGAATCATTCTTTGGTTGAATTTATATAGACATATAGTAAATTGATTGGGAGAGATATTTTTATAAAATCTTCAATAGAGACTTATAAATATATTAAGACTCTAGGTTAGAAAGTTAATCCAGTGAGTAAGTAGAGAGAGAGAGAGAGAGAGAGAGAGAGAGAGAGAGAGAGAGAGAGAGAGAGAGAAGATTTAGATGTAGTGTTAAGGGATATTATAATCCTAGGCTTGTTAGTTAATTGATTTTCTAGTTAAAACTTGCTTTTAGTTCTTAGTTTTAGTTTTGTTAGTGTAATTTACTTTTAATTAATCACTTAGTTTAATTATTTGAATAAGATTAGGTTGTGTTAATTTTAGTACTTAGCAAAAGTTGCTACAATTCTTTATGGGATTAGACACTTTACTTATTGTTATATTACTTGTTACGATATGTGCACTTGCGTGATAAAATTGACAATAAGTTTTTGGTATCGTTGTTGGGAAATTGTTTTCCTACGTTTTGCTAATAGGAATGCTAAGCAATATTTGTCTTAATTCAAACTTTGTTTTTCTTTATTTTAAAGTACTTTATGTCATTATATGTTAAGAGTGAGAAGTTTGGAGATTGTTCCTTTTGATCTAGAAATCACAGAAACTTTTCAAAGACTTCAGAGAAAAAAATCACAAGCTTCAACTCACATTGAAACAATGATTGAACAACAAGGAGAAAAGAACAAGTCTTTAAAGGAATATGCTATTCCATTCATGCAAGGTTTTCACTCTAGCATATGAACACCTACCATACAAGCTAATAACTTCGAGATCAAGCTAGCGATCATTTAGATGATTCAAACTTTAGTACAATTTGGAGGATTACCCAATGATGATCTGAATGCTCAAATCACAAATGTCATAGAGACCTATGATACATTCAAGCACAATGGAATTACTGATAATGCAATTATATGGAGACTTTTTCCTTTTTCATCGCAAGACAAGGCAAATAATTGGTTGAATTCACTTCATATTAGCTCTATTACTACTTGGGATGATTTGGCTCAAAAGTTTTTGATGGAGTTGGATCTAAGTGCATTTATGTGTTTATGTAAAGCAAGATATCAAAAATCTTCTTTTATAAAGGAAGCAAGCAATCCAATTACACAGGCGAAAAAATGCATCATTCATATTGCAAGTGACATAATCACATCCTAAAAAATAAGAATCTATTAAAGTAAAATAAATGTATCTTTTGTTTCAAGATTCTTATTTTTGAACACCTAGTGAATTGTAGTAAATTCACCACCACACCAACGATTGATTTCTCAACTAAACAAACTTACCACTTATTTTTCAAGAATGCTTTTAACTTGAACCTTATGTGGACAAGGTCTGAAATGCTAAACTACAAGATGACAACCGATTTTGTCTTTCTTTTCTTCCTAAAAATTAATGGCTACATTTTTTTCAAGAAATCAACCAAGAATGGAAGAGAGGAAGAAATGTGCTGCAAAGTTAGAAAAAGGAAGAGAGAAGTGGTGGCAGAGACTTTCTTAAGAAAGATACACTTGATCTTTTTTTCCAATCTCTTCTTTTTTTATTCAAACTTTTGCCCTAAAGGTTTAATCAAAATCAAACACCTTTGGATCAATCTTGACTATCCATTTAGAGTTATGGATGCATCAAACATGCTCCATAATTATCAAAATTGAAATTAAAGAATAAATAATTTAATTCTTTAATTATCATTTAAAGTTCTTGATAAAATAAAACTCCTTGTTGAATAATAACTCTTATTTTATTATTATCCATCTTTATTTAAAAATAATTAATAATAAATAAAAGAGTCCTGGTTAAACATAGAGTCTCCTTTTATCAACATGTCTAGATTCATTTTGCAAGAATCTTGCTAGTATTATCTTAATTTAAGACAACTCTTGTCTTTAATTAAGACAAAACATGTTATCTTGTCTAAATTGAGACAAACATGTTTTTTGGTCTAGATTAAGAAAAACATATTTTTCTTGTTTTAAATTAAGACAAACATGTTTTCTTGCCTAAATTAAGACAAATATGTTTTCTTGCCTAAATTAAGACAAACATGTTTTCTTATGTAACACCCTGTACCCTCGTATAGAAGCTAATAAGACCTTATCGATAAGACAAAGGGTCAAGTGACGTAAATTTAAGTGCCAAAGAGTGGTGATGGGTGAAAAGAATATTGTGGAACAAAATAATATTTTATTAATAAAATAATATTAAAATATTATTATTTAATCTATTGTTGAAATTAGTCATGAAGGAGGACTCTATGACTAGTCTAAGTGGGGGAGAAGAAGTACGAAAGAATTTTGAAGAAAAATGACATTAGTGAGGCCCGCGTGCCTTTATTAAATTAAGCAAAAGTAAGTAAGTATATATTTAAATATCATGGTGACACTTTGATGAAGTGCAAATTTTATATTTTATTTGCACAAGTGTAAAGGAAGGAAAATAGAAGGAAATTGGAATTGAAGAAATGTTGGAAGGACCAAATTATAAATGATGAAAAGTTAGAGGGTCAAATGGTAAATAAGGAAACGTTTGAGAACTTATGTGCAATTTCAACCTTTGAAGTTAAATGAGAATTGACTAACCAAGGAAAGTTAGATTATGTGGGATAATGAGAGGTGCATGTAAATTCACTATTACATGCAAATGATAGCATGCAAAAAGGAGAAAGTTAGTGGGAAACATGTGGGACCCCACCATGTGAAGTAAAACGAAGAATAAGACTAAATTTATTTGCATGTAATGAGATTGGTGCATTAGGTGGCCAAATGAGGAAAGCAAAATGTGGGATGCATGTGACTTAAATAGATTAATGAATGACCAAATAAAATATAAAGGCGAATGTGGTGCATGAAATAGGATTAGAGGAATAAAGTGGTGCATGAAATAAATAATAAAGGAAGAAAAGATGGGATAGTGAAGGTGGCAAATGGAGAAGTAAAGTGAGGATAGAAAATGGACCAATGAGCAAGGGAGGAAATCGGTGCATGAAATTTGAGTGGGGGATGAATTGGTCCAATGGGAGTTAAGGAATAAATAAACAAAGGAAAGGTGAGGAAAAGCTTGGAAAAATCGTACTTTTGAGAGAAAAGAAATAGAATCGGCCTTGAAAGCAAAATGAGGGAAGAAAAGAGAAAGAAGAAAAAGGCTTGGAGGAGGCTTGGTTTTGGTGAAGATTAGAGAAAAATTGAAAGGTTTTCTCTTACATTCCATTGTTGGAGCTTGAAGGAGGCAGTTATGGTTTAGCCTAGTGATTCTAAGGTAAGAAATGTAAAAGTTGTCATTTTGTTTGAATGCATACTTTGTAAACCAATCGTAATTTAAGATTATGCTTATGGTAGCAAGGATCTACAAGGATTCAAAGAATCAGGTGCATGCATGCGTCTTGTTCTTGAAAGCATGGTGAGTTAAAGCAAGACATATAATGGGTAAGTGCTTGAAACTTTGAGATCATATGTGGAAAGAAAAGTAAGATAGATATTGATTACTTGTGCTTGTGGCAGCAATGGTGATCGAGGATGTGAGGAATTTGTGACTTATATGAGGGATTCAAAGTGAAGGAAAAAAAAGGGAAGGTGAGCATGCAATGTGAGTACATTATGTTGTATTAGATTTGGTTGGTTGAAAGTTCATAGATAGCATGTTAGATTATTGTGAATGATGAGGATGAAAAATATGAAATTTGATTAAGGATTCATTGATCAAGGTGCTGCCCATATATGTGTATAATTAAGTATATTGAGTCTAATTTGTTGTTAGGAAGTGTGTACGTGAGGAAGGTTTGCTGTGGTGGTGTACCATAAAAGATAACGGGTGACTCGTAAGTAGAATTAGTTAAAGACGCACTATAAATTGATAGTGGCATAGTGTCCTGCTATTGTGAGGTGAGTAGGGGGTGTCTATTTTAAAAAGGTTTCGTGATAAATAGAATGATGTTTCATAAATAACTATATGATTAAGATTTATACACTGTTATTATGGAAAGCATGAGTTGATAGAAATGCTAGGCAATTGTGGATGCCATGACTTTTGAAATTGTTTTGAATATATATATATAAGCCATATATGTAAAGGGTTTTAGAAATTGGAAAACAAGCTCTTTATCACGGTATATGTAAAAATGTGCCTTATTTGTTTTTGTGATGTGCATTCATAAATAAATTACATATATTCACCATGTTGATTTGATATTTAAACCTCATGCAAAAGTTTTACATTATAAAGTCTTACAAACGAGTTTATCATGTTACCACGATTGGTATTTTGGAAATAGATTTAAAATAAGCTTTTGAGAACCTAATTTGCTTTTAAATGGTTTTGTCAAACCGAGAGATTCGAGAGTAGGCCGAATGTCGCATCGGAATAGTGTGACCCTTGTGCATAAGTGAGCTCTAGCTAGAGAACCTTTGGGTCATTGACAGGCTGTTAGACATGGTTAGGCCACGGTTTGTGATATATACGTGGCAAGGCCACGGGTTGATATATGTGGCTAGGCCATAAGTTGATATACGTGGTTGCGACCACCTGATTTCTCCGATGTCGACCAACATCATCGAGACTGCCATGGCTATGGGAATCCGGTGGAGGGGGGCCTTCCAGATGTTAATACGTGGAAACGGGTCCATGAGTTCATTATTACTATTACCTATTCGAGAGTGATATCTCTTTGGGTTTTTAAAAACATATTTTTTTGCATGGTGAGAATTACGAGTTTTTCCGTAGCTCCCTTATTTATACGATGGTTTTGTGTTTAATATCTTGAGGATGAGATCGTTTATAAGCTTGTGTATAAGCATCGATATTGCTTGATTTTACGGGAGCGTGCATGCTCATGTTAGCCTGATTTTAAGTAAAGTACAACAAATGATTTTGACGGTAGAAATCTTTTACTTGCACTAGTTTTATTATATTACTTAAAGTGATTATTTCACAACACAACTTTTGGGTTTACATATAAGGCACAAATGCCTTATTTGATTTTAAATTGTTTATATATATTCATATGTTTTTAATGTTCAAATTATCTATCCTTGGCTTGTTTCCCATCTACGCCTTGTTCACGGAGCTGATGATCACTGAGTCTGTGAGACTCATCCCTTTATCTTTTTCTTTTGTACTTTAACTCCCACTGAGTTTCTCATCCCTTTATCTTCCTTTTGCAGATAAGTGACCAGCTCAAGTATATTGCCCAGCATATTGAGACTCACTGCGACGTAGGTAATGGCATGTCTTAGACTTCTACTCCAAGTCGCTTCAC
Source organism: Theobroma cacao (assembly GCF_053813885.1). Taxonomy (NCBI): domain Eukaryota; kingdom Viridiplantae; phylum Streptophyta; class Magnoliopsida; order Malvales; family Malvaceae; genus Theobroma; species Theobroma cacao. The sequence continues at coordinate 11,073,493 of NC_142646.1, forward strand.
TGCATAGGGGTTGTGTTGTGTAAAATAGTTAGACTTATAAAAATTATTAGTTTATCAGAAATGTGTTTGCTAAAACCTTGAGGTTGTGTAATGGATTCTAAGTGTGATGTTGAAACTATCTTGAAGTTGGTTAAACATGGATATTGTTATCTAGTTGCTACACCTTAATTACTGCTGTTTATTTGGTTTAAGTAAACAATAGTATTAATATTACGAGTAGATTTACTTATGCATTAGAATGTTCGATTTGATTATCAACAATCTAAACTAAGGCTTGATCGGGATTTGATGGGTTCACTCGCAAGTCTCGGATGTCGGTAACGATCGGGAAAAAGGTCATTACATCTTGTCAAAATTAAGACAAAACATGTTTTCTTATTTAAATTAAGACAACACATATTTTCTTGTCTAAATTAAGACAAAACATGTTTTTTTGTTCAAATTAAGACAAACATGTAAAAACTGTCATTTTTGTACACATATTTAATTAATCAAATAAAATATACATTCTAACTTAAACAAGTTGAATTCTACGAAGCTAAGTGAGAAATTTATTTGGACATAGATATTCCAAGCTTCAATAAACTTAGAATTATTATTAATCTCATTAAGATAATTCAAGTTTATTAACCATGAAATCACTCTACCATAGATTCATGGTTGCACTTTTGGATTAACTATAATTACAAGAAATGATTCAATACTTGATATTCATTATTAGTTGTCCAATTGCAAACCTTATATTGTGAACCCTCATAACCATCTAATGACAAAAGGTGAAATTATCGTTTTACCTTTTATGTCAATTTTATCCTTTAGTCCCAGATTTCATCCAATTAGTGATCCAATACTCTAGATCTAATCTTTTGTGGATCAAGATGTGATGAGTAGCTAATTCATCAATCCACTAGGCCAAGATTAATCGCCAATCTTCTTGAAATCACTAAAATGATGTTAATGCTATGAACTTCACTATTTGGATATATGTTCTCGGATGTTCACCTTAATTATAATCCTAACATACGGAGTCTAGATCAATGCATTATGATGATCATGCCCATGGTGTATCGAAGATTATAACGAGATAAAACATAAGTCCACTATCCATCACGGTTTTGGTTCTACCTTAAGCAAATGCATATGTGTGAGATTAAAATTTAAGTAACAGTTAAACTTAAATTTGATTCTCATGTTATTCCAGTTCATGTTATAGTGTCGTTACTTGAAGTCAACTATTTCAATGATTTGAGACTCATCATTCCCTTGAAGTGAATCATATTTATTTCGTTGGAAGTAATTCGTACACTATAGCCTTAACATAAAAAAGTAATCAGCATTATTATATGGTTGTGAACAATTTTCAAGTTCACGCTTCTTCATAGTCACTAGCTTGACTATGATACCCCCTTATTGTTGTCTATTAAAGTAATTGAGGATCTTTAGCCATCCAATTCACCTCCTAAGTATTGCTAGAGACCTGCCCATACACTCCAAATGTTCCAATAGCTTCATTACAAATATCTATTACACCACAAGGATAGACTTTAACCACCTTGTACGGACCTGACCACCTTAATTTTTGTTTTCATGGAACGAGCTTAACAATTTGGTCAGTAACATTTGTTGCCCTAACTTAAAATCAAGATTAATTAAAGGTGAAGGATCATGCTCATCATGACATTGTTTAGTTTTGAGCTGTGGTGTTGATGCTCTGATTCAAGAATTGATGCTTGCTTACTTGTAGGGTGTAGAGTAGGATTACCTTTACCTTTATCAACTAAGTCCACTCTATAGCATTGAGTTGTGGAGGAAGGGTATTTCAGTGCATTGAAAATAGTAAATTTAACTACTTCCTCTCCAACTCTGAAAGTTATTCAGCTTTCCCTTACATCGATTAGTGCTCCTATAGTGGATAAGAATAGGCGTCCTAGTATGATCAGAACCTTTTGATCTTCCACCATCTTAAGTACAAAGAAGTCCACCAAAATGTATAATTTTCCCATTTTAATCAAGGCATCCATTATAATCCCAAAAAGTTACCTTATTGTCCTGTCTGCGACTTGCAATTTGACTATAGTGGGTTGAATCTCCTTCAGTCCAATTTGCCTAGCAATAGATAAAGGAATAATTGAGACATTAACACTCAAATCACACAAAGCTTTTAAAAAATTAACATTACCAATTGGGCAATGGATAGAGAAACTCCCTGGGTCCTTAAGCTTTGGTGGAAGCATATTCTAGATAATTGCACGACACTCCTCAATGAGTGCAACTATCTCGAAATCCTCCAATTTCCTCTTTTAGTTAATATGTCTTTCAAAAACTTCACATATGATGGCATTTTCTCTAGAGCTTGTGTGAAAGGAATGAGTGTTTAACTTTGCATTAAACAACCAACGTAATCCAAAGGTATGAGGCATGATTTTTATTTCACTTCAATTTTTTTATTATTTCGCTACGTTGATACTCTAATCATGCTGGTCTTAGCACCTGAGTCTCAAGGTTTCGAATTAATGCCACTTGACTCTAAATGAGAGCTGTTTGACTTTGTATAATGCTATCATTCTATGTCATGTACTGCCTTAGCAAATCTTCCATGGCTGGCTTCTTTTCTAAGGTAGGTGCTTTGACTTGTTGTTATAATCTTGAAGATGCATTTGGCCTTGAAATGGAGGAAGATCCTTGATTATTAGCCCAAGAGAAATTTGGATGATTCCTCCACCCTAGGTTGTACGTGTTGGAGTAAAGGTTATTTTGCCGTATATTCCTCCTAAATTGCTTTATTTCTATTGAGCTTGGACACTAATGACTTGAATGGTTATCTCCACAATATTCACAAGCTACAAAAGGACTTTGGATGGAGTTAGTACCAAAAGATTCAAGAGTTTTAGTTGGAGTTGCTACCTGTGCAGATAATATCAAAAAGCATCTACATCATGAATTCCAGCTACTCTCTTATGCATTGATCTCTTTACTGGCCACTGGTAATTATTTGCAGCCATCTATTCCAACAAATTGTATGCCTTATTAATCGATTTAGCCATTAAAGCTCCCCCGCTGCAACATCAATGGTGTTTTGAACATGCCCATTCAAACCATTGTAGAAAGTTAGCATCTGAAGCCACTTTGGAAGACCATGATGAGGACAACGTCGAAGTAACTATTTGTATCTTTCCCAAGCCTCGTACAATGATTTAGAATCTTGCTACATGAATGGTGTAATATCATTCCTCATTTTCATTGTCTTAGCCGAAGGAAAGAACTTGGCAAGGAACTTTAGAGCAAGATTATCCCATGTTATTATTGAGCCTGTGGGGAGTGCATTCAGCCATGCTTTACCTTTATCCCTTAATGAAAAAGGAAAAAGCCTCAAACAAATTACATCAGTTAGGACACCATTATGTTTAAACGTATCAAAAATATTCAAAACATTTAATATATGTCCATTTAGATCATCATTTGGTTGACCCCTAAACTAGACTGAAGTTTGAATCATGGTGATGATAGCCGACTTGATCTAGAAATTATTGTCTTGAGTAACCGACCTTTGAATGCTTGATGGAATCCCTTGCACCAATGCGACAGCATAATCCCTTAAGCATCAATTTTCAACTATTACATGCTCTTTGATTTGATGTTTGCCCTATTAATCAGCCATTGTATTTATTGGAGCAAAACCTTGTTGACTTTCTCATCGAAGTTTGTGGAATGTCCTCTCAATTTCTGGATTGCAAGGTATAATCTCCAAGCTTTTTTCTTTTCTCATACGAAGACCGAGCACACCTACAAAACAAAGAAATAAAACTTAAATTAAGACTAATTTAAGGAAAATTAATATTAGCTAATAATAAAGAAAACAAAACCCCCAGCAACGGCACCAAAAACTTGTAATCAAATTTTCACACAAGTGCACGTTATTGCAAACAAGTAATATAGTCGAAGTAAAGTATCATTCCCATAAGGATTTGTTTCTAATTTTACACTAAATACTAAAATTTTTTAACAATTAATCTTATTTAAGTAATCTAAAAATTAAAAAAAAAACTAATTAAAATGAAATTAAAATAAACACTAAATTAGTCAACAGAAATTAAATATGCTTGAGGAAGGTAATAAATTAAAGATCTAGGATTATGTGTTCATTCAACACTTCCTCTAATACCAACTTCTCTTATTATTTTCATTCATGGGTAGTTTTACTAGCCTAGAATCCAAATCTATGTAAAATTTTCCGTCGAGATGCTTGCGCAAATACCTAACTTAATTGGGTCATTATATGTCTATAGTAATCAATTAAATAAAGTTCATTAAGTTAGTGTTCTAATTTGGCTATGTATGGCAATTATCATATATCTATCCGAATGGCGAATCAGATCAGTTAAGTGACGTGAACATGTACTTTTCAAATCTTAGTCCAATCTAAAATCTCTCTGTTGAGTCTCAATTAGATTCATAAATTAGTTAACTGTGGGCCAGACAATTAAAAGCATTACGAACAAATTTGAATAAGCAAAATTATTCCTATTCATAATAAATAAAAGAGAAACTAATATTTAGACTATATGTGGAAATCCACCACAATCCTAGATAAATAGTTTAGCTCATAATATCTAATAAAAATAATATGCCAAGAAATTTACCATGAATCCAAGTAAAAGAAAATAAGAAAAACACAAAACTAGAGAAAAAAACTAATTATTGAAGCTTTGCAATCTCAATTCTCTCTCAAATTCTCTTGTTTAACTGCTTTGTTCTTGGCTACTATTCTCTAGAGTAGTTGTTTGTTGCTTCCATCTTAAAACCTCTGAAAAAGGTCCTTTAAATAAGCTTTAAGTAACCTAATTTTCAAAATCCTGTCAAATTTTTAATTTTGGAAAATCGTCCAACACCACTGCCATGATTTTCTTGGCATCGCGGCATTGCACTTTTGCTAAAGTAGTGTAACAGCCATGATTTCTTGGCACCGCGGCACTCTAGCCTCAGAAATATGTATGGTGCACTTCCTTTCACCAACGCTACAGCCTTGTTCTCCTTAACACTGTGGCCTTGGCTTCCTCGGTGCTTCAACCTTGAGTAACTTAAGGTCATGACCTCTTTCTACCTGCTACCTTGTGCAGAACTACAACAATCGAGCATCTTTTAATGTAATTTTCAGTTCAATATGATTTGAACTGGGTGAAGTAGTAAATATAAAAAATTGTAGCCTTTCCTCTCCACATTCTGTGGTCTAAGAATCATCTCATTTGGAGTTTTGTATAGAGAGATATGGTCAAAATACTGAAACATAGACAAATGAAGCCATCACCATACCTACATAGATTTTCATCAAATAAGCCTTTTTCATCAAATTTTCTACAAAAGCAATAACAGAAATCAACAATAATTACTCTTTAATAATTTAAAACAAAATAACATAAAATTAAACTAAAATAATTTAAATTAGCTACTCAATATATAATCAAACTTAAACTAGAAAAACACTTAAAATGCTAAAATCTGAACCTAAAATCTCAAAGGTCTAGCTATTTAAAGCCCTAAAATGTGTCAAAATAATACTATATATTAGAGTTATCAGTCACAATTTTTTATTTTTATGGGGCCTTAAATTTAGGAATTTTAATTTCAAAATTTTTTTCTGGTTAACCAACATATGGAAGTATTTCATATCAAATTTGTATGATTTTTGGAGGCAAATTGATTAGACAAATCACCCTAAAATCGTGACTCTTTGCTGTTGGTGGTTGCAATGGTGCAGTTATAGTTTTATGCCTTAAAGCAATTCTAAATTAGGGAATTTAATTCCCAATTTTTTTGTCATGGTCAGCTAACATATGGAGCCTTTCAATATTAATTTTTCATAATTTGTGGACATAGATAAGCTGCCCAAAAAATTCAAAAATTGGTACATATGTTTGCTGGACATTGTCACGTTTTCAGTTGCTTAGGTGGCATTAACAATGCCAAAATCTGAAAGGTCAAATCCCTTGATTTTTGAACTTCAACTTTTGGCAATATTTGAAGTCTTTCAAAACTTAAAATTTCAACAAATAAGTGAAACTAATTGCACAAATTTAGGCTCATATTAAGTTGCCAGAATTTGTCAAAATCGTGACCTAAAACAACTACTGACCTATTCACCTTTGGCCGACAATCCCTCTTGGAACTATTCCAAAATACATTGTTTCCATGATTTTTTCAAAAATTTTCAAGGCCATTAGATGCCTTTTTAATACTAAAAACTGAACAACAACAACTACTAGACAAAATCGAATTCTGCCCCTTAAATTGCACAAAAACATCATGAACTTGAATATGATTTTACGATAATAATTTGTACATCTTATGCGCTTCTTAATCTAGCCATATCAAGACACTAAAACTCAAACTAGTATATCCAAAATTAAGATTTAAAATTCACTAATTAAATCCATCTAGAAAATTAAAACAACTCTAAAACATATTTTAAAAATTTTAAATCCTTACCAACTTAAACCCATGGACCTCATATCAAATATAAACATTGAATCAACAAAAATGAGACATTATTTGTATTAAAACAAGCCAAGGGACGCTTTGATACCACTGCTAGAATGACATTAAACTTAGAGATAACAATTATCATGTGCAACAAAAAATAAAAATTTAAACGTACCATGCCATGCTACCACCCATAAATCACCTTGGTGGTTTTGATACAAACAAAACTAGAAGAGAAGAAATCAGAAAAATAACATTACCTTTTACCAAGTGATGTGACTATCATGATGGTACTTCTTTCTTGTCCAATAGATGAACACCATAAAGGGAGCAAAGAACCTAAGCCATTCAAATGTTGGGCCTTCGATGGTTGCACACATGGTTACACTTGAAACTGTACAAGGAGGGAGCTTTCTCAACTATGCCTTTGTGCTAATAAGGTGGATAACAACTTGTCCTTTCCACACAATCACACTACTCCTAGCTAAATCACAAAGTTGGAAAACTATTTTTCAAGTCATTCGAAAAAGTGTGTGGCTAGGCTTTCTTGTTAGTTTTCTGACTACTCAAAAACCTAACTTGTGTGTTCCACTTGTATTATGAGTAGTAGCTGAAAAGTGATATTTATATCTAGGTTAATTAACTTCTTAAATTGAAAAAAAAGGCCTCAATATTATAACCCCTTATAATATTGGCCCAACATTTAATTAAACCTTTTTGATTAAGTCATTCTAAATTAAAATTAAATTAAATTTACTTTATTTGTTAGCAATTAAGGCTTTGACATTATAAATAATTATACTATTGGCCTTATACTTAATTAAATTGTTTTAATTAAGTCTTTAAAAGTTAAAAACCTAGTGTATGATTTAAATCCAACTTATATCATCACACTCCCAATTTAAATCATAATGCAACTTATTGTGTGTGATACATTAAGTTTCTAATATGTTGGCAATGGAATTGAATTATAATTTTTATTAAATTAATTAATTCAATTCCAAAGATCAAAATTGGCATCTAGCAATGTATCATGGCCACTCAATTATTAGGAAAGTCAAAAGGTTCTTTGACTACCTTTTAGTCTGCAGTCTATTAGTGTAATTCATTCCTTTATCATATATCCAAGAGATGATAAGAGTGTGGTATAGTGTCTGCTTTTATTGATCTCCATATTCGTTCTTGAAGTTAAATAATTAGTTTTATAGAGACTTACGAAACTCTTTTTAATAATCTCTAAGTTGCCTCGGCCAAGGACTTCAACAAACTAATATCAACCAAGAACTGTTAAGATATGTCCCCTATTTCACTTGGGGAGATGATTCCTTTCTTGACCACTCATTTACCTTCACATGCTTTATACTATACCCAAAAACATCCTATTTTAGGATCCTTGGTTAGGCACTCGTAGGGATGAAATCACAACATAGCACTCCACACATAAGACAACCTGGTGCCTCAAATCTAAAGAGTATTTACTCAACTGACACATGAAAAGTATTGCATTGACACTTGAGTGAAATACCAAATACACTTCTCATGGCAGGTCATGTTTAGTGAATTTGATTTCTTAGGTAAGCACCTACAGTTCAACCTATGAGATTGGTCACTTATTTCCCAAGTAAGAAATATAAAATGTACTAGTCTCTAGGCATCATTAATGTCTAGTCTTAATGATACATTGACTAGGAATATTCAGAGATTATGCTTTGATGCATAAGGATCTCATAACCACAACCCATTACAGTTCCCTTGCCAGGCATATTAATCTCGTGGACTTCATCTAATTAGACTTATAATCCATTATAATTAACATCTTATTGAAAAAGGAAAACTTCTAATCATTCTACATGAATGATATTGTTGCATGATTGGAATCAAGCCTTAACTAATCTCTATTGGCTGCAGAGCTCATCCCAACAATTGTTCACATTGGATTATGGTGATGTTGGCTTTGTTTGATAAAATCATAGCCTAAGGAATAGTCCTACGAGATAAAAAGACGTATGGAATGATTATGTGCATGATTTTACTTAGAAAAGTGTGTTACAAGACTAATCTATCAATACTCAAGAGCCATTTATCGATAAATAGAAAGTAGAATGCTACAAGAAGCATTCTATGTTCCATTTATTGATAGATTCCCTTTATCTATCGATAGATGCTTGAAAAACATGAGTTTTTATGTGAGTTTCAAGGAAATGATTTTCCAAGAGTTTTATACACTTGTTTTCCAAGTAATGTTATTTAAAACGTGTTTAAATATCATGTTCCTTGAAACTATATGGAAATGTTGAGATGTTTATGAATGGCATGAGATTACAAGTGCATGATTATGAAAAACTCTTCTATTTTGGCTTGTTCCTTTCCCCGTATCTACTCACGGAGTTTTTGTGATTGACACGTTATTTTCCCCATTTTTGTTTTATAGATTAGTGATTAGTTTACTACCTAAGTTGCGAATACAAGTTTTTGGTCTCCTTCCTTTGGTAGGTGTCTGGCAGCTAGTTGATGCCTATAAGGTCAGTCATGTTCTGCTAACGAGTTGATCTTTTCTTTATGTTATGTGTATGGATTATGAGCATGTTTATAATGATGTAGACAATGTTATGGATAAATGTGGAAAGATGACTTGAGAGTGTACATGGACACTCGAGGATGTTGATAAATATTTATATAATACTGTGCATGAGATTATGGCACTCTAATGATATATGAGATGAATGCACTTACACTGTTTATGTTGAAAAGTTCCATAACGGTGTAATGTTGCCTATGGATGCATGCATGTGTATGATCTTGTATGCCTTTGTATGATTTTACGGTTAACAGGCCAAGCTATGCATGAATGTATGGATGAAAGAAGCTTGTTTGGGCCTAATGGGCTATACTTGTTTGGGTCCATGCACTACTCATATCCCATCACAAAATGGGGTGTGACAGGCAACTATATTGTGCACAATCTTTAACCTCTACAATCGCTAACTACAAGTTTCTAACTTGACTAGCTCCACTATAATCAATAGTCCTAAAAAATGTGAGATCATTTCACATTAATTCATAACATCATCATGTGACACGCAATTCTTACAATGCCTGTGATTACATCCTTGACATTTAGCCCGCTCATCATCGAATATACTTTTATTATGATAGTTAGGGTAGATTTCCATAATCAATACCCATCTACATTATCATTATGGGTAGATTTCTATAACTAATACCCGTCCACTTTATGCTCAAGGGTAAGGTTGCCATAGTCAATAACTACACATATTATCATCAAGGATAATGTTAGCTTTACATTGGATCCTTGTTTTACTATGACAAAAACTAATGACCAAAATGTGATTATATAAGTACATTAAGACTTTACAAAACCCCTAAACTTTTGTTTAAAAAATTGGCTAAGTATTTGAAGCTTAAAATGTGTTGAAAAAGGTTTGAACTAACTTAAGGTATCGAGACTTCACAAATAAGTATCGAGACCTCAAGCTTAGTATGCCTCCAAAAATAGCCTAAAGAACAAGGTGTAACGAGACATCTCTGGTGGGTATCAAGACTTCATCTATTGAAAGACCAAATTCTAGAAGACAAGTGTTGGACCAGCCAAACCTGAGCTTAAAGTATCGAGATAGTGTTCAAAAGTGTCAAATTCCAAGGAGCAAGTCTAAAAGTATTGAGACACAAGCTCCAATGTTTTGAGACCTCACCTTCAAGCTTCAATCTCTAGAAAGGTAATACCAAAATATCGAGACTCATTAAAGAAGTACAGACACCTTATCTTCAAGACTTAAAATTCCAAAGAGTAAGTGTTCAAGTATTGAGACCACTTTGCAAGTATCGAAACATTATCTTCAAACATGATTTTCTAGAAGGTAAGTTGCTACATATCAAGACCAAGCCACAAAAGTATCAAGACATGGCTCAGTTTGGAAATTTCAAATGAAGAACAAATATCGAGACATGCAATTAAAGTATCAAGACCTCAATTGAGATTGGAAATTAAAGTATTGAGACCGATATCAATGGTATCGATATTTCATATCATACAAGCCATAAAAGAACAAAAGATAAAATTAACAGCCAGATTTTTTATTATGTCTCTAAACAGCTATGACAAGGCTCCCACATATAAATAAAGAGCTGAAACACGTTTTTGAAGAAAGAGAACACCTAGAGAAGATATTTTAAGCAAGAGTGGAAGATTCAAGAGAAATTTTGTCACGACCCGAAACTCCCATCGAGCCTGTGACAATCGTCGCGACTTCCCGATAGGCATTCATTACCCCGAATGCCGATCGAAACCCCGCAAGGCTTAGCATTAGCTTCCGCATCTCCCCAGTGAGCGACAGTTATTAAATCTCACATTTCAAAAAAATCATCAATCATTTCCAAATCAAAATAATAAAATATTACTTTCTGGCTCATAGGGGCATTTTCGTCATTTTTCTTCGAAAATACCGAAACTCGCCAAAAACATGGTGTAAAAGCTAAATATTCATACATACTTTAAATCAAATAACTGAAGAATAAAATTACTTTTACAGTGACACGTGGGCCCTCAACTGACTAAGAAGATGTAGGGCTATGAACCCTTACTTTCTAGGATGCAACTCCGAGATTAATTCTCGTCTTAATCAACTATCAACAAATTGTTCTAAGACTGAAAAATGGATAGGAAGAGGGGTGAGATTATGATTACATAATCCTAGTGAGTAGACAGACATCATCAAAATAATCTAAAGCCGAGTAATAGAAGACAATTAAAATAATTCATCCCAACCCATATAAATAATTGAATTTCATTCAATTACTCAACATGGCTTATGCACTTTTCAAAAACTTGGCCATTGCCAAAAATCCATTCTCGGGGATACCCCGTGGAGGCATCTTACCGAGACCGCCAAGGCTGTTTATTGTCACACACACAAACACATTTCACCTCTGACAACACAGTCGTTCCTTGGCGTTGGCTGAGTCTCACTCTCACGTGGTGGCCCGAACGTGAGGTGCACTCAAATCCTACCTCGAGAGTTATCCTACACGCCTCTCCAATCGAGGTAAGCTCAATAATTGGGAACCGTGCCCCACTAATTAGGCTAGCCCACGGAACCCCCGTCACTGCAGTGCCCACTTTATAATCCACCAACCAATAAAATCACAATAGTATGACATGGCTCACTTAACACATTCAAGGCAAATCAAAGCAGTTCACATATTCTTTAAATCATAAAAATAACCAGTCATACCCACATTTATCATAAGCCATTTAATGTAAAATCATAGATAAACAACACAATCATAGTATAGGTCTCCAATTACTCTATTTTTGAAATCATTATTAAATTTGCAAAAATTTTATAAAATCTCATTTTCCCATAAAACACAATAATTTTCCAATTAAACCATTTTTTCATAAAATCACACAATTAAATAAATCTACTCTAGATAATTAAGACGATAGTAAGTTTACTCACTGTTATAGGAGTCGATATACTCCTATTTTTAGTCCGCGGGTACAGTCCTTTACCCGTATCCAATGGCTCACCACCTAGCCATAATCCATGGCACATATTTCAATTAAATTGTGTCTAACAGTCATAAGCTATTTCAGGCTCGATATATATGCATGATATGAAATGAAAAATGCACGGGTGGCCATCTAGACCTGGTATAGGCCTAAGTCGATTTTTCATCCAATAAATTGGCCAATGCGTCCAATTTCACTCCAACTTGCTCCATTTCTTTTCCAATCCCTGAATTCACCAAGCACAACTAATTAACACACAATTAGGCAAAATTTATCTTCATTTTTCTTCTTGGAACTTTCGGCCAACAATGGTACACTAACTCTGTGATTTTTCCTACTTAATTTTCTCTGAATAATTCATTAATTCCTACACCAAAAACTATTATTTCTTAATAAAATCACCTAGAATAACATCTCATTCTTCCTCTTTATTCACTTAGAGAATTCGGCTATTGATGGGCACCAAACCTTTGGTGGTTTTCTTCACTTGTTTTCATGCTACACATCATTAATCACCTAAAAACACTAACATACCTAAAAATCAAACCAATCCAAGATCATTCTCTCTCCATACCCATTTTGACCAGCCATGAATTCATCATGAAAACATGTAATTTAACCATGGAAATTAAGGGAAAATGCATGGGTAAGGTAAATCACTAGCAAAATCAAAGAAATTTTACCTTTGCTTGATCAAATCCTTGAATTCCAACACTTTCTCTTTGATTTGTCCCACCTAGAGTTTGTTTTTCCTCGGTTTCTCTTCTCTTCTGGTTTGGCTGATCATTATGGGAGAAATAGGCTGATTTTTTTACCTTTTTATAAAGAGATAATAAAATAATAAAAACATGACACATGGCATTTCCTTATTGGCTCAAATTTTAAATATTTGACTTTTAATTCTTTAATTCTCCACCACACATTTCTCATGTTTATCCATTTCCATGACGAATAAAATCCCTTGATCTTGACAAGTGTCTAGGTGAAAATTTACCGATTTACCCCCGGGGTGGCAAAATTACCATTTCACACTTATACTCCAAATTATACCGGAATTAAAATTTTTCACTTCTAAACTTCAAATCATACTCGAATACTCAAATCATACTCCAATAAGTCAAATGGACCAAAAAAATCTTTTCTAAAAATTTTCATTTTGTCTCCAAGTGGCAAATGACCATTTTGCCCCTATATAGTGAAAATTTCGGTTTGACTCCAAATTGATCCTCAAACTCTGAATTACCATTTTGAGTCATCCATGAACTGTGAAACTCTTAATTTCACCTTAAAATTCTTATTTGAACTAGTTCGAGGCTTAATCGACTTAATGGTACCATTAGGGGCAATATCGTCTTTTAACGATTTCTCAAACTTCCTAAATATGTAACCATTCTATTGAGCATGTAAATGATGTCGTAATTATTTTATAGAACAGGGTTTGACAAATTTCCTTCAACCTCACTTTTCAAATCAAGTGGTCATCACCTTTGCTTACTTAAGCTTTAAGTTTTTTCAGTTTTTTGTTAAGCATTCATCCTCTCTTTGTATTTAATGATTTATTTAGCCTTTTTAGAGGCATTTTTAAGCTTAAAGTTCATCAACTTGTAATCCCGTATAAAGGTTATACCATACCTTAGAAAGGTAGAGTGTTGTAAGTGGTTATACCTTAACCGATTAAAAAAGTAGTGTTGAGAGGTTATACCATAGCCTGAGTTAAAGGTAAAGTGGTTGTCCTTGATCCATAAAAGGCATTTTGTTGTAAAGGTTATGCTTAAGCTTTTGACAAAGTAGTTTTATAATGGATTTCAAACTCCTTGGTGAGCCAAGGGAAAAGACATAGGCATCAAGGGAAAACGTCTATAAATCTTGTGTCTTCTACTCATTTGCTAAAATTCCTCTTCATTTTCATTAACTTTTTAAATGAGTTTTGAATCATTCACAAAAGATTTTTACAACTTCTTATCCTTTGATTTTCAAGAGTGCCTTAATCCTCAAAGGCATGTCCAAAGAATTTTTAAATACTCAATTCACCCCCTCTTAAAGTTTATCTTTTGAGCTAACTTATTAACAATTGGTATTAAAGCTTTGGACTCAATTTTCAGGTTTAAACACCTTAAGTAAAGATCCATTTGAATCTCAAAAGTCATGGTAATGCAACCTACTGCTACTCCCCATGAAGAAGGATAATCTATGGGAAGAAATCCTTTATTTAATGGCGATAATTATCCTTATTGGAAAAAGAGGATGAAAATGTTCATCCAAGCACATGATATAGATGCATGGAATATTATTTTAGAGGGTCCCCATATCCCAACCAAAACCATAGATGAGAGAATATATGTTACGTTTAGGAAGGAATGGGATGACAAAGATAAAAAGCTTGTGCAACTCAATGCTAAAGCTATTAATACCCTAAATTATGCCTTAAGACTCGAAGAGTTCAATAAAGTATCAATGTGTGAAAATGCTAAAGAGGTATAGGATACCTTCGAGACTTTACATGAAGATACAAAGCAAGTAAAAGAGTCAAAGATAGGTTTGCCCACTTTAGACTATGAACTCTTTAGGATAAAAAAGGGAGAGTGTGAGACCCTGTCAAGCTCGATTAAAAGACGGTATTGTATCGAGTGGTACAATTAAGTTAAATCGAGCCTTGAACTAGTTCAAATAGAAATTCTAAGAGGAATTTGAAAATTTTAAAACCAACAGAATGGTTTAGAATAGTGATTTGGAGTTCAAGGTCCAGTTTGGAGTCCATCAGAAAATTGACCGATTAGGGACAAAACGGTCATTTTACCATTTGATGATAAAATGGAGATTTTTAGCCAAGATTTGATCACATTTGACCAAGAATAATTATATGAAATATAATTATGATTATTGGAGTATAAAATGATGTTTAGTAGTGAAAAATTTTGATTCTCGGTATTTATAGAGCACAAGGGCAAAATGGTAATTTTGCCATTAGTGGACTAAACGAAAATTTTTTTGAAACAATTTTTGCCCCATTTAGTTAATATTGATCAATATTAGTGTTATTTTAGGTTGAAAAGTAGAAATAATGAGATTCCGGTACATTTCAGAGTATAAGGGCAAAATCGTAATTTTTTTGTCTCGGGGGCAAATCAGTAAAATTTTCGGCCCAGCACTTGTCAAGACCAAGGGATTTTAATTGTGGTAGGATTGGATAAATACCAGAATATTTGTGGTGGAAAATTAAGAAGAAAAAGTCAAAAAGTTAAAAATTTGGCCAATAAGCATGTGACACATGGCATGCTTGATTATTTTATTATTTTCTATAGAAATCAGCCCATTAAATCCCCAATTCCCTCACCATATTCGGCCTAGACATCCAGCAACCAGAAAAAAGGAAGAACAAAAGGAAAAACAAGAAAACCTAGGTGGAAATTCAAAGAAAAAGTGAAGAAATCAAGGAAACAAGCTAGGTAAGTTAAAATTTCTTTAATTCTCCTTGATACCTAGCTTACCCATGCTTTTGTTCTTGATTTCCATGGTTGAATATTGAGTTATCATGATGAATTCAATTCTGAAAAATGGGTATGGAAGAGGAATTGTTGTTGGAATAATTTGATTTTAGACTATGTTAGTGTTTAGGGATAGTTAAGCATGGTTATGAACAAAAACACAAAAGAAATATTCAATTTCTCTAGGGTTCCTTGTTGGCTGAACCATGAGGGCTGAATATCAATGGGGTATTGTTTTTATTTCAAGGAAAATGGCATGGAAAATGATGAAGTAAGGTGAAACGGTTATGTAGAAAAAGATTCGATGCTAGTACACCAAATGACCAAATTTTTTTCTATAAGGAATTGTGAGGGTTCTAATGCTGAATTTGGCTTTATTTAAATGTATGTGGTAAATTAAGGTATTAGAGGAGAAATGAATTAATTTGGAGGTGATTTGGACACAATCGCCGATTAATCGGGTGATCGGTCAAATTTAATCGATACCGTGATTAAGCGGTAATCAGACATATTTTTGCATTACATATCAAGCATTAGTAGTTTAAATTAATTTATATCAATTTAGGGACAATATAGTAAATTCCTCGACTTTGTTATTTGTCAAGGTGGTGAGACGTCCGGAAAAGGCAAAGGAATTACGCCTGAGGACTATTAGTCAGAGTTCACCCAGAATCCGAATTTTCAACACCTGTGAGTGGACTGCCTATCAAAATTGTTTTGGGAATATGACTATTTTGAACAAAGTGTTTGAATGATTTTATGAAATTTTTCATGAAAATGAATGCCTTGGGAACAAGCTTTTAAGAAAAGGTTTATGTTATGAAATGTGGTTATTATGGATTTCTATGTGGCTGCATTATGTTGATATACATATATGCTTGAATATAATGTTGTGTAATTATGTTGACTCGGCTATGTGCGAGTAGGGAGTGTGCATAAGCCGAGGATGACCCGGTTATGTGCGAGTAGGGAGTGCGCATAATCCGGTGATGACCCAGCCATGTGCGAGTAGGGAGTGCGCATGAGCTGGTGATGATGATGATGATGAGCTGGTGATGATGATGATGGGTTGATGAGATGATGATGATGGGTATATACGTATATATATATATACATATGTAAATGTGTGTGATATAGCAAATTGATGGACAATGATTTATGGTTGTAATGTACGTAAAATTTGACACATTATACTTTGAGAATTTTCATGAATGTTAGGTTGATTTTATTAGTTTAGCAGGATGGCTATTGTTGAGTGAGGAAAAATGTTTCTCTTGTTGCTTTGTTTTCACTGCATCGAAATTCATGCTCGCTGTAGCGAAAAACTCTGGGGTTTGGAGGGGTTTTAAATAGGAATGAACTAAATTGCATTGTTTGAAACAAGTGCATCATGATTTTAAATTTTTCCTAATTGTTGCTTGTTCCCTTCCTTGTTCACTCACTGGGTTTATACTCACCATTTTCAAATTCATGTTTTCAGATCACGAGGTAGCCGATAATTAGGACGAGGTGTCCTTGTAGATCTGTGTACATCTTCTGGTAGGTGTCTCGGCATTCGGTAGCTGTATATCCATCCGAGTCACTCCGCTGGAGGTCGAGTATTATTTTGTTATGTATAGATGAACTTAAATGTAAATTTTAAAAGAGTAATGCCAGTACGAGTTGGCAATGTGTATCACTATTTTGACTCAAAGTCATGAAATACGACTTAGTGATAATAAATAGAATCATAAGTAAAATAAATAATAGGCTTGCTTGGATTTAGTGGATTATGTCCATTGGACCCATGCGCCGGTCATGACCCGGAATTTGGGTCGTGACAGTATTGGTATCAGAGCCCTAGGTTTGTCTAGGTCCTAGAACTTCCTTTTTGTTAGTCCAGCGGAGAGTCGGGTCTTTATGTGGGAACTTCAGTTGTAAAGTGTGAACCGCGGCACATTTTACAACCAAATGACCGCATAGATTCCCTATCTTAGAAACCACCTGTTGCTTTAAGTATGATTATAATATGTGTTTAATAACAGGCGTTTGCTTTTGTCTAGGTAAGAATGCCGCCTAAGACACGAGCCGCCTCAAGACGGGCAGGGGAGCAAGATGTTCCCATTGAGATGGCAGATAGACCACGGGCATCCACCCAGAGAGGCCGAGGTAGACGTGGCAGGGTCACTAGGCCGGTGGGGTTGGATACGCCTGTGAGTAGGCAAGAAGAGGGACAGTCCTCAGGTGATGTAGATAGACACCCAGCTAGGGGTATTACTATTGAGGATTTGGCGGCAGGCCTACAGGGAGTTAACCGGGTTGTAGAGATGATGGCGACCCGCATGGAAGATATACAAAGGGTAGTAGAGGGGAGACCTACAGTACAAGAATCCCCTAGCTCCCAAGGACAGGCCGATCACCAACATCATGAGGAGGAGAGGGGACATCTAGATATTTCTCTTCCTGACTTTCTCAAGCTTAAGCCTCCAACATTTTCAGGGTCTGATGCATCGGAGAAACCCCAGGTTTTCTTGGATAAGATGGAGAAAATTTGTAAAGCCTTGGGATGTTCTAGTGTTCGGTCAGTTGAGCTAGCCGCCTTCCAATTAGAGGATGTGGCGCAGGAATGGTATAGCTCTTTATGTAGAGGCAGACCGACTAATGCAACACCGTTGGCTTGGAGTGAGTTCAGTGTAGCCTTCTTAGATCGATTCTTACCACTCAGTGTGCGTAATGCTAGAGCTAGAGAGTTTGAGACTTTGGTACAGACTTCAAGCATGACGGTGTCTGAGTATGACATCAAGTTCACGCAGCTAGCTCGTTATGCGCCCTATCTCGTTTCTACTGAGGAGATGAAGATTCAGAGATTTGTGGATGGGTTAGTGGAGCCATTATTTAGGGCTGTGGCATCCCGAGATTTCACTACCTATTCTGCAGCAGTGGATCGTGCTCAACGCATCGAGATGAGGACCAATGAGAGTAGGGCTGCGAGAGATAGAGCAAAAAGGGGCAAGACAGAGGGTTATCAGGGCCGTAGAGATTTCAGCAGTGGTGGTTCATCTTCTAGCCGTCAGGGTCCACAGAGGGACTCACGGTTACCGCAGCAGGGGAGTGACGCACCTGGTGCTAATATTAGGGTGGGACAGAGAACCTTCAATTCTAGGAGGCAGCAAGATTCTAGACAGAGTAGTCAAGTCATTCGCTCTTGTGATACTTGTGGGAGACGACATAGTGGACGGTGCTTCCTTACTACAAAAACTTGTTACGGGTGCGGTCAACCTGGGCATATTAGGAGGGATTGTCCGATGGCACATCAATCACCAGATTCTGCTCGTGGTTCCACTCAGCCAGCTTCATCTGCTCCGTCAGTTGCTGTCTCATCTGGCCGGGAGGTTAGTGGATCGAGAGGTAGAGGTGCGGGTACTTCCTCTCAAGGCAGACCATCTGGGTCCGGACATCAAAGTTCTATTGGTAGAGGCCAAGCGAGGGTGTTTGCTTTAACACAGCAGGAGGCTCAAACATCCAATGCCGTGGTCTCAGGTATTCTCTCCGTTTGTAATATGAATGCTCGAGTACTATTTGATCCTGGTGCTACCCATTCTTTTATCTCTCCATGTTTTGCATCTCGGTTGGGTAAAGGTCGTGTTAGGAGAGAGGAACAATTAGTGGTGTCTACTCCTTTAAAGGAGATATTTGTGGCCGAGTGGGAATATGAGTCTTGTGTAGTGCGAGTCAAGGATAAAGACACTTCGGTGAATCTAGTGGTGCTAGACACCTTAGACTTTGATGTAATCTTGGGGATGAATTGGTTATCACTCTGTCATGCTAGTGTGGACTGCTATCATAAATTGGTTAGATTTGATTTCCCCGGTGAACCATCATTTAGTATTCAAGGGGATAGGAGTAATGCTCCAACCAATTTGATATCGGTCATATCTGCCAGAAGATTATTATGACAGGGTTGTATAGGTTACTTGGCTGTTGTAAAGGATAGTCAGGCAAAGATTGGAGATGTAACTCAAGTGTCGGTGGTGAAGGAGTTCGTGGATGTATTTCCTGAAGAGCTACCAGGTTTGCCTCCTGAACGGGAGGTTGAGTTTTGCATAGATTTGATTCCCGACACTAGACCTATATCCATACCCCCATATAGAATGGCACCTGCAGAGCTTAAAGAGCTTAAGGATCAGTTGGAGGATTTGTTGGATAAAGGTTTCATACGACCTAGTGTATCCCCATGGGGAGCACCAGTGTTATTTGTGAAGAAGAAAGATGGGTCACTTAGGCTGTGCATTGATTATCGACAGCTTAATAAAGTGACGGTGAAGAATAAATATCCTCTCCCAAGGATAGATGATTTATTTGATCAACTACAAGGAGCACAATGTTTTTCTAAGATAGATCTGCGATCTGGGTACCATCAGTTGAGAATCCGGAACGAAGATATACCCAAGACCGCATTTCGAACAAGATATGGGCACTATGAGTTCTTAGTGATGTCATTTGGGCTCACGAATGCTCCTGCAGCCTTTATGGATTTGATGAACCGAGTGTTCAAACCTTATTTGGATAAGTTTGTAGTGGTGTTTATTGATGATATTTTGATATATTCAAAGAGTCGAGAGGAGCATGAGCAGCATCTTAAGATAGTGCTCCAAATTTTGAGAGAACATCGATTGTATGCTAAGTTCTCCAAGTGTGAGTTTTGGCTCGAAAGTGTTGCATTCTTGGGGCATGTGGTATCTAAGGAGGGGATACGAGTTGATACAAAGAAAATTGAAGCAGTGGAAAAATGGCCAAGGCCAACATCAGTTACGGAGATTAGAAGCTTTGTGGGTTTAGCTGGCTATTATCGTCGCTTTGTGAAAGACTTCTCCAAAATAGTTGCCCCTTTGACTAAGCTGACACGTAAAGATACAAAATTTGAGTGGTCTGATGCTTGTGAGAGTAGTTTTGAGAAGCTTAAGGCATGTCTCACCACAGCTCCAGTGTTAAGCCTGCCGCAAGGCACAGGGGGTTACACGGTGTTTTGTGATGCATCGGGGATTGGTTTAGGATGTGTATTGATGCAACATGGGAAGGTGATTGCGTATGCATCTAGGCAACTTAAAAGGCATGAGCAGAATTACCCCATACACGATTTGGAAATGGCAGCAATCGTGTTTGCCTTAAAGATTTGGAGACATTACTTGTATGGTGAGACTTGCGAGATATACACGGACCACAAAAGTCTGAAGTATATATTTCAGCAGAGGGATCTTAACTTACGGCAACGTAGATGGATGGAGTTGCTAAAGGATTATGATTGTACTATTCTTTATCATCCCGGTAAGGCCAATGTAGTGGCGGATGCCTTGAGTCGAAAATCAATGGGAAGCTTGGCACATATTTCCATTGGTAGGAGATCTTTGGTTAGAGAGATCCATAGTTTGGGAGACATAGGTGTGCGTTTGGAAGTTGCGGAGACAAATGCTTTGTTAGCACACTTTAGAGTGAGGCCTATTTTAATGGACAGGATTAAAGAAGCACAAAGTAAAGATGAATTTGTGATTAAGGCCTTAGAGGATCCTCAGGGTAGGAAAGGAAAAATGTTTACTAAAGGCACAGATGGAGTGTTGAGGTATGGAACCAGACTTTATGTGCCTGATGGTGACGGGTTGAGGAGAGAAATATTAGAGGAAGCTCACATGGCAGCTTATGTGGTACATCCAGGGGCTACAAAAATGTATCAAGATTTGAAAGAGGTGTATTGGTGGGAAGGACTTAAGAGAGATGTAGCTGAGTTTGTCTCCAAGTGCCTAGTTTGTCAGCAGGTTAAGGCCGAGCATCAAAAGCCTGCAGGGCTACTACAGCCATTACCAGTACCCGAGTGGAAGTGGGAACATATTGCTATGGACTTTGTAACGGGTTTGCCTCGAACCAGTGGGAGATATGATTCAATTTGGATAGTAGTGGACCGGTTAACAAAGTCAGCTCATTTTCTTCCGGTTAAGACTACTTATGGGGCTGCCCAATATGCTCGAGTTTATGTGGATGAGATAGTGCGACTACATGGTATTCCCATTTCTATAGTATCTGACAGAGGAGCTCAGTTTACTAGTAGGTTTTGGGGAAAGTTGCAAGAAGCATTGGGCACTAAGTTGGATTTCAGCACAGCTTTCCACCCTCAGACTGATGGACAATCTGAACGGACCATACAGACATTGGAGGATATGTTGAGGGCTTGTGTGATAGACCTTGGTGTCAGGTGGGAACAATATTTACCCTTAGTGGAATTTGCCTACAACAACAGTTTCCAAACTAGCATCCAAATGGCACCATTTGAGGCCTTATATGGACGAAGATGTAGGTCACCCATTGGATGGCTAGAGGTGGGAGAAAGGAAACTTTTGGGGCCTGAATTGGTGCAGGATGCAACCGAGAAAATACACATGATCCGTCAAAGGATGTTAACAGCACAAAGTAGACAGAAATCATATGCTGATAACCGACGGAGAGACTTGGAGTTCCAAGTAGGAGATCATGTATTTTTGAAAGTTTCGCCAACTAAAGGGATAATGAGGTTTGGCAAGAAAGGGAAGTTAAGTCCTCGGTATATAGGGCCATTCGAGATCTTAGAAAAGGTTGGAGCGGTGGCTTATCGTTTGGCATTACCACCAGACCTCTCTAATATTCATCCCGTGTTTCATGTATCCATGCTTAGGAAGTACAACCCAGATCCATCACATGTAATACGGTATGAAACAATTCAGTTGCAAGATGATCTAACCTATGAGGAACAACCGGTAGCTATCCTTGATAGGCAAGTTAAAAAGCTCCGTTCAAAGGATGTAGCCTCAGTGAAAGTGTTGTGGCGGAATCACACTAGCGAGGAGGTAACGTGGGAAGCTGAGGATGAGATGCGGACAAAGCATCCACACCTCTTCGATATGTAAAGGTAAGCCACTCTACATTGAATTTAAATTCGGGGACCGAATTTTTATTAGTGGGGGAGAATGTGAGACCCTGTCAAGCTCGATTAAAAGACGGTATTGTATCGAGTGGTACAATTAAGTTAAATCGAGCCTTGAACTAGTTCAAATAGAAATTCTAAGAGGAATTTGAAAATTTTAAAAGAGTAATGCCAGTACGAGTTGGCAATGTGTATCACTATTTTGACTCAAAGTCATGAAATACGACTTAGTGATAATAAATAGAATCATAAGTAAAATAAATAATAGGCTTGCTTGGATTTAGTGGATTATGTCCATTGGACCCATGCGCCGGTCATGACCCGGAATTTGGGTCGTGACAGAGAGCCTGTCACCCAAATGTACAATAGGTTCACAAATATCATTGTTGGGTTGAAAACACTTGAGAAATGTTTCCCTAATGCACAATTAGTGAAGAAGTTGCTATATAGTTACCCAAATAATGGAGACCTAAAGTGATAACAATAAAGGAAGCTAAGAATTTAAATGCTCTTAAGTTAATTGAGCTTGTGAGCTCACTTTTTACGTATGAGATGTCACTTAAACATAAGAGTGAAAGTTAAAAAGCATTGAAAGAGAAAGAAAATGTCACAAAGAAAGGTATTGTTCTGAAAGCTACCCTAGAGAATGAGGGAAAAAGTATAGAAAATGATGAAGAAGAAAACAATGAGGAGATAGCCTTGTCAACTAAAAGGTTTAAAAGACTTTTATGAAACAAACAAAGTAGTAGAGTTAGAAGACCTTTTAGGAGAGATAAATCAAGAGGAAACTTAAGGAGAGAACCACAAAATGGAGAATCAAGCAAAGACCACATCATTTGCTATGAATGCAAGAAAGCTGACCACACCAAATATAAATGCACCAATGTCAAGAAGAGATACTTAAAGAATATAAAAAAAGGAAATGGTAGCCACTTGGAGTGATAAAGATGAATCACAAAGTGAAGAGGATGAGGAAGTTGCATATCTTTGCCTTATAACTCTTGGTGAACTCAACAATGAAGAAGATTGCACACAAGAAAAAAAAATTCACAATACTTTGAAAGTGAATGTTTTAGTCACATGAAGTAAATTGTGAGCTTGGAAGCAAATGAAGAAGATGTGATCTTTAGGGACAAATCACAAGGTAATGTGGAAGTAATTGGTATCATTACTCCTACTGCCATAGACTTCATTGCAACAACTTTTAGCCATGGGCGATCAATTATGGAACCCTCTTTTTTCAATAGTGAAACTACACCTGTTGGGAAAATGAAATGAAGTTATTTGTTCAAACAAATGACTATGAATCTTGGAGGATAATTAGAGATGGTCCTTTCAAGTTAAACAAGGAAATAGGTGATTAGAATTCAAATGACAACTCAATGCTAAAGCCATCCACATGCTCTTTTTTGCACTTCAAGAAAGAGAATGCAACAAGGTTTCTTTGTGCCATAGTGCTAAAGAAAATAGAAGAAACTAGAAAAGTTGTATGGTAGAGAAAAAGAGTTGGAAGAAAATAATTATGAAAGTGAGTGCTTAACAGTGACAAAGAGAAAAGAGAAGCGAAGTCAAGCCAAATTCAATCATCAAATCAAGAATGGAAGGTAAAATCTTCACTTAATGATTTCGTTACATATTCTTTTGAGGAATTGGAAAAAGCTTTTGATGAATGAACTTGTGAGTATGAGAAAATGAATTTAAAACATGAAGAAAAGATTTCAGGCCTCAATGTTGAAAATGAGTTCTTAATGAATGCAATAATTAGTTTAGAAAATGGAAACAAAAGGCTAAAAATGGACTTTGAATCTTCTGAAAAGAGTCTTCATCTTTTAGGAAAAGAAAATGAAAGATTGAAATTTTTTTTGATATTTGCAAAAAGAAAAGTGATTGAATGGGCAACAAAATGAAGTTGAAAGAAAACTATATTCCATTTATTTCATTTTACTGTTCTATGCATGCACTTAATAAATGCTTAACTCATAATAATAAGTAAGTGTGAGTTCCAAGAAGCAACCATGTGTGTTTAGACTAATAAGAAGGATCCAAAGGAATTTAGATACTAAAAGTTAAATGAGAATGATTTTTGTAGGCATGCTAGGTCAAGGAGAAACAAAAACTTGGAGATTGAATGCTCTTTAGACATGAAATGAAAATAGGTGATTTTTATGCAAAAGTTATTTACTTGTCAAATTGTGAACTTTGATTGGTTGCTTTTATCTTGTTTTGATCAAATTGATTTAATTTGGCTTCTCCAATTATATGCTTCACTTAAAAGAAATCTTGACTACCTAATTTTGCTTGAATACCAAACGTACAATTTTTTGTCTTTCTTTTAAGCCTAGCTGATAAATCTTGAATATGCAAAATGAATTTGATATGATACATATTATGAATTGTGTTGGCTCCATTAGTTTTTGATGATAATAAAACAACTCATATTCCATTCATCATAAGCAAAAGAGAAATAAAGAATTCAAACTACATGTTGAGTTCAATTGCAATCCTAGATAAATAAATTTAGTTCATGTTAAAAAATAAAAACATAATTCCAAGAAATTTAACCATTATCACAATTCAAGAAAAACTAAGAGTAAAAAGAGAAGAACAAAAAACTAAAGATTTGTTAGATCTTCAATCTTCAATCTTGCACAATCTTTCTTGCTTTCTTGGTTGTTTTGTTGCCACTTTTCTTCAAAGAAAACCTACTTAAAACATCTCTTTTAGTTGCTATGAATGTCGCCTTTTTATAGCCTCTAAAAAGACCTAATTCCGAGTAGACATGAAAAAAGGAATGTCGAGATATCGGAGTGGTGTTGCGATGTTGGCTTCCTAATGTCGAGGTGTCCTATAATTTGGTCCATGCATGGGGCATCTTGTCATCACATGGTGCCACAACACTAGCTTCATGGAGCCATGACATTTAGCTCTCGAGTGGCACTATGGTTCCCCTTCTCAACATGATGTTGTAGTACTTTTTTCTTCATGGTCGTGGTGCCTAAAGGCTCCATCTTGCCTTACGCTGTCTCTTACCTTTCCATTGGCTTAAGAATCACGTCAATTAGACTTCTGGAATGCAAGTTATTCTCAAAATACTAAAACATGTATAGAAGGAGCATAAACCTTGCAAACTCTTCTTCATCACTTGAAGTCATTTTCTTTGCACACCTTCAAGAGCATAAGATTCAACATGCTTTAAACATAAATTTAGAAAAACAACTTAATACTTATAGTTTTGAACCTAAATCTCAGGAACTTAACCAATTTAATACTCAGAATATGTCAAAATAACTCTATGAAATAGAACTACCACACCTAAAAACTCAAGATTTTGCTAGTCCTCAAGCAAAAACATGAAAGAAAAACTAAACAAAACAAAAGCATGTAGATGATGAAAAAAATTTAAATAAAGAAAACATCTAGCTAGAGATAGGTTGTACCAAATCAATGATCTCTCAAAATTTCCTCAAAAGTTATCTAAAAATCTCAATTCGAGGTAAAACATGGGTACCATTCAAGTCCATCATTCAATTCAAATGCAAGCTCATTCTCAAATGAATTTTCATTTGTCTATGTGATCTTTTACAAAGAACATCATATAATTCGGATAAGTTTATGCCAATACAAAATTTGAATTAGTACTAGAATACCATAAGTCTGCTTTTCATATCTCTCTCCATTGATGTAGACTAATACTATGTCATGGATCATTAGGACTTTATTTGGCTTGTAATGTATGGATAGGGTCAAGGTAGGATAAACAACATTAATAAGGCTCAAATCACATTAAACACATAATCATTATAGGACCTTATATAGAGTGTTGGTCCCAAATAAATGTGATAGAAGGGGGATGAATAACACTTTTTGGCTCTTACTAAACTTGATTTTAAATTGGGAACAAATTGAAGATCAATGATGGGAAATTTGATGCAAGATGAAGAAACGATTTAAGAAAGAATGAAAATGAAAAATAAAACAGAGGAGACAATACTCAATGATTTATAGTGGTTCGGTCAAAGACCTACATCCACTACCTTGATTGTTCAACCAAGGATTTTCCAATCAATCAATTAAGAACGGTGAAATTCACAAGCTTTCACCAAGCTTTACAATGGCTTTTACCAGGTTTAGCCAAAACCTTTCACAATGGTTTTTACCGGGATCAACCAAAACCCAAAGTGATTTTTCAAAGGCTCAACCACAACCTTTCACAATGGTTTTTCACGGGCTCAACCAAAACCCAAAGTGGTTTTTCAAAGGCTCAACCACAACCTACAACAATGGTTTTTCACGAGATCCACCAAAATCCAACAACTAACTTTTCAAGGCTAAGTTAGAACCTATACACTCAATCAAGCAATTCAAGCTTGAATAAATCCCTTAGAGTGCCTTGCACACTCTAAGTAATCAAGAAATGAAGAAAAGATGAAGTACAATTGATTACCTAGCTGATCTAAGATGTACAAAGCTAAGCTCAAACACTTTTTTCAAAGGATGGGAGTGAAATACAAGTGTAAAGAGAAGGTTTTTTGTCTTCGAAGCTCAAAATCACTATGGATGGCTTCTCTCTCTTCTTTTTGACTGTTAGAGATGGTTTAAATAGTTGTAAAATCAATTCTGGCTGTTCGAGACAGAAACTAGCGGTTATTTTGTCTTTTAGTATTCAATTCAAATTTTCTAACAAAATGATCTTAGTCGACTAACTGCACTCTTAGTCGACTAAGTTGTCTCTGTCTTCTAAACCCAATTTTTGGTAGTGAGCTCTTAGTCGACTAACTTCCTTCTTAGTCGATTAAGTTGTTTCTCTCTTGAAGTCCAGATTTATGGCAATACGCTTTTAGTCGACTAACTTACTTCTTGGTTGACTAAGTCTTCTCTGTCTCTCAATCCTCTTAAGCCCGCCAACTTCTAATTTAAATTATAGCTAACTAATACCCTTCATTATCCAATTAAGAGGCTTCTGTTTTATTGATCAATTGTGGCTTTTTATTCATATGATTCTTTATATGTGTCTTTGAATGATTGATTTATTCTTGGCATACAATTTTTGTCCTACACACTTAAACAATATAATTAAACATCTATGAAAGGGAATATTTTTCTATTATCAAAAACATATAGAGTCAACATTCTCTATCTCTTATTTTTTATGATGACAAAACACTCATAGTTTAAGAGTGCAATGTCTATGTTCAATATGAATGCTTCAAATCTGTGTGTATAACGAGTTGCTCCCCCTTAGTCAATGCATCAAGCTCTTTATTCATTTTCTCTTCTTTTCTTCTTTTTTTTTCATTACAATTTTACACCCCCAAACTTATTTCTTTTTATGATGGATAGTGGGGTGAACACTAAAATGATTAACAATTTTCACAACTTCACCTTCTACTTTATTCAACATCTGGCACAATACATTTCCTAAAATGACTAACATATTTAAGAGTGAAAGATGCCAAATTGAAAATTTATTACATAGGCTAGGCTAAACAAATATGTGTTTGACAAAGAAAAGGTAAAATTAGACTCAAATGAGTATACTAGGGATAAAATATATCAAGGTAGGTCCAAATATGGCCTAAGTCATTTCCTGAACTAAGTATTACCTAGGATTTTACCTCAAAAAAGAATCAAACAAATTCTAGAATTCATGATATAATCCAAAAATTCACACTATCATAAGCCTTCTCTAGATATACACAACCATTCTAAGCAAAAGATAAAGTGCTCAATATATGGACATATCATTTTAACAATGATACTTAGCATAAAAATTTAGCACAAACCAAACAATATCCATATTTACAAAAAAGCTAAAAGATAACAAGACAACGAAATTCTCATAATTGGATATGGAAAATCATTAGAAAATTGGCACAATCAACTCTAACTCAAAATTCTTAAAACAAAACATAGAGAAAAGTAAATGATAAACAACTAAATAAGCTTAAAACCTAAAAACATAAATTCAAATAAATAAATGAAAACATAACTCAAAAGAAATAAAACCAACATAACTCAAAAGAAATAAAAAATATAGCTCATAAAAAAATTCAAATCCCCCCCCCCCAAACTTAAATTCAACATTGTCCTCAATGTTTAAAATAAAAAAAAAAGAAGATAATTAAAACTCCCCTGACAATGGTAGAAATGCGAAAATAGCTCTATTCTTTTTCTTTGTCTTCATCATTATCTCCAAAGTTGTTGGAAGGGTTTGGTAAGGTGACAAAAATCTAAATAAGAAAAGAATAAAAACAAATTAATGGAGAAAATCTAAAAAAAAAGTAAAGAGTAAGAGTTTCAAAAGCTTGGGTTGCTTTCTAAGAAGTGCTTCTTTATAGTCAACAGTTTGATTATGGTTGGTCTTTTTTGTTATCTACAAAACTAATTGAGGATCTTTGGAGATCTAATTAACCTCCCAAATAATGCTGGAGACATTGCCCATTCACTCTGAATGTTTCGGTAGTCTCATTACAAATATTTATAACACCACAATGATATACCTTAACCACCTTGTAAGGACCTGACCACTTTGATTTTTATTTCCATGGAAAGAGCTTAACTAATTTGGTTAATAACACTTGTTGTCCAACCTTAAAATCAAGATTAATTGAAAGTGGTGGAATCTGCTCACTTTTGTTGTCAAAGTAATACATGCAAGTGCACATGGTCGTACAAGTGATATAAAGGTAAATCGAGTATCGTTTCCCACAAAGATTTGTACCTATTTTTCCAATCACGACCCAACCTAGGGTCTATAACTTGCACACAAGCCTAGCAAGTAAGTCCGCTAAACTTGAGCAAGCCTTAGAGTCCAAAATCATACAACACAAATGACAAGGGATTTAATAATCCAATATTCACAATAGGATTCAAATATAATATGTTATCCCTAGCTCACAATCCATATAGTATACATAAAGCCATGCTTAGGCCATATAGGGCTATTTTGTACATGACAACCCTTACACATGTTCGTATGGCACATCATGCCTACATACATAAAAAACTAAGTGAAAAGTGGAAGCTCGTGACTAAAGTAGTAGAGTGACACAACGAGTGAAAACTTACCAGATGCCCAAAATCGATCCATCGCTAGAAGACCTTTACCATATAGCTCTATGACCTATTTATCTACACATGGTACACAAATGGGTGAGTACTCTAATACTCAATGAGTGGTGCAAATAATCAAAGTCCTACATATATATATATATATATATATATATATATATATATATATCACATAATAAGTATTGCACTATCAATGCATACACATAGTCTAACACACATCTCTAACTACAAAGGCACATCATCATCCCCAATGTCTTCAAGTACCATCACACAAACCATAAGGCTTATCATCAAAACCAATCAAAGTTATTCAAATTATTCTCCATGATAAACTCTAGCCGTTATAGTGTCACATCATATCCATATCATATTTATCTAAGCCTCTCAATGTCTATTTCATATCATGCACATATCAAATTAAATCATCAAGTGGTCCTCCCCTAGACATAGTCAACTCATGTTTGGTGGCCAACTGGTGAAGAATCAAATCACACTCAAGGCAAAGCCACTGGTAGAGAAAAAATCACCCGTGTGCTGAAGCCACAAGTGGAGAAGCAGATCATGCATAACGTCAAAGCAACTAACAAAGAGTTATAGTAATAAACCAAAGTAATTTCTCGACAATTGGCATCACCCGAAGTAATCTTAAATAGGTGGCATCAAAGCACTACAAGAGGGAATCACAAGAGAGACTAATATCATGTTCCCTATTTACTACCATCCCTACAAGCACACAAAGGTCACAAGGGAATAGAACTTTACTAAACCATAAGTCATATCAACGTCTAGAATTCACCCCTCAGACAGAAAACAAATCCATAATAAGGACATCATGCCTTTATCATTCCACACATCCATAATATATCACAAATCATGTTTATCAAGCTTCAATTGTTTATAGCTCATTTAAGTCTCTAAATGGCTCTATGTCTCCAAGGCATCATTTAATCAAATCCTTTTAACATCTCATTCAACTATGGTGATCTACTCTTACGGGTTCATCATAGTCTCTATACCTCTTAGTCTAAGCTCACACTACATAGGCTAGGTATGGGGCTGACATCATAGCACATAAACACACAAATTCATATTTAATTATCTAGCCTAGGTACTTACATACACACACACAGACACACACACACACATACACACATATACATATTCAAATACATAGCTACTCTAGTACCATGGCAGCGCCTTTATCAAGGCGTCATGCATCACATGCATTTTTTTTAACTAAACCCACTCATAGTGACAATTGAAGGCATTCCATAGCTATGCTTCGATTCTCAGCCTTCAATGGTACTTCAGCTCATTAATGCATTAAATATCTCCAACTTCCCATTAAATACATCAAAACATCACAAAAACTAGTTAAATCCTAGCTTTCGAAAATGCCAGTTTCTAAAAAATAACCAACTTCAATGTATAAGCTCAATCCTTCAACAAATGAGCTAAATCTTTACCTTTGGTCTTGGGTTGCTCAATTCCTAGTTCCACATCCCCAAAAAACTCAAGGAAGAAAATCTCACCAAAGTTGGACCAAATCAATTCAAGTTATTGACTAACTAAACTGAAAATCAATCGATAAAAATACTCAATCTTACCTTTTAGAGCATTTCCCAAGCTCTAATCCACTCCAAATTGCTCCAAAAATCAGTTTGGTAGGTTAAGGTTTTGAGTTCTAGAGAGAGAAGGAAAGTTTTGGGTTAAAATAACTCAAATGGCCTGAAATTCCCTTTCTATTTTTGCGGTTCCAAATTGATCTATAAATAGATGTAAAGCATCTATCAATAGATGCCATTAACCTTCATCTATCGATAGATTTAAGGAATCTATCGATAGATTGTGCCCTAGCCCTCTTTTTGTTCTTCCCCATTTGGCCATCTATCAATAGATTTCGTACATCTATCGATAGTTTTTGAGCTTCTTTGTGTTTCAAAGTTCTCGGGCGATCATCGATCGATAGATAAGGGAATTTATCAATAAATGTTCATTCATCTTGTTTTTCCAGGCCTTCTGCCTTTATATCTATAGATAAATCATGCCCATAATGCACATTTTCCACCTCTTCAAGCCTTCAAATTCATTCCTAAGGCCTCTAATTCACTTCCCTTCAAACAAAACACTGTAAATTATTCATCAAACTCAAATTTCTCCATACATAGACTCAAATATACAATCAAATTATTAATCTCCAAGATTCATCAACTGTCTTTATAGAAAACTTTTGCCTAAGTATCACTAGGCATAGGCCCACATACTTAGTCATATTAATCCATCGTCAAAGTCCTCAAATGCATCAAAGTTCAAATTTATCCTCCATGATTACATTAAAATATTAAGGGTGTTACACTTACTAAGTATTAGATTTATAACAAAGTATTCTTATCCGAGCACTTAATTTCCAAATGATTAATTATAGTAAAAATAATTAATTAAGAACAAAATGTCACTAAAAGAAATATTTACTCAAAACCTATAGTTATGGTGTTTTTCAAAACTTCATCTAAATTAAATCATTCTCTTTAACTTAGATTAATGGAAGACATGGCTAACCTAGAATCCATATTATGTACATATCTCTGTCAAGATCGTGCACACATACATTGCGAATATTCCAATAACCTCATTACAAATATCTATTTCACCACAAAGATATACCTTAACCACCTTGTAAGGACTTGACCACTTTGATTTTTGTTTCCATGGAAAGAGCTCGACTGATTTGGTTAGTAACACTTGTTGTCCAACCTTAAAATCAAGATTAATTGAAAGGAGTGGAATTTGCTCACTTTAGGTGTTGGATTAATACACGCAAGCATATGTGGCCATACAAGTAATATAAAGTAAATCGAGTATCATTTTTCATAAAGATTTGTACCTATTCTTACTAAGTATTAAATTTATAACAAAGCATTCTTATCCAAGCACTCAATTTCAAATGATTAATTAAACTAAAAATAATTAATTAAGAATAAAATGTCACTAAAAGAAATATTTACTCAAAACTTAGGATTATGGCATTTTTCAAAACTTCATCTAAATTAAATGATTCTCCTTAACTTAGATTAATCAAAGACATGGCTAACCTAGAATCCATGTTATGTACACGTCTCTGTTGAGATCGTGCACACATGCTTTTCCAAATTAATCCCATATATCTATGCAAATTAATTAGAAAAAGTTCATTATGTTCATGTTCTTATATGGTTGCCTAAAGTATTTAGGTCTATGTCTATCCTTAACAAGAAACTATCACTTAACTTTGAAGTGAGTCAAACAAAGGCTATTCAAACCAATGGTCTATTCTAAACTCCCTCTGTCGAGTTTCATTTAGAGACACAATACATTTAAACTAGTCAACAAGAAGTGAAAGGTAATAAGTGCAGAATTGAATAAACCATGCAATTTCCATTAATACCAAGTAAGGAAAAATCAAATATTCAAACTACATAATGAAATAACCATAATCCTAGAAAATAAATTAGTTCATCATCGTTTTTACAGCAGACATAATTAAATCAAGAGAAAAGATCATTTCCATAGCAAAATAACAAGAAAGAAATGAATAGTAAAGAAATATCAAAGCCTCTTTCTATTATTGATCCTCGATCCCTTTAATTTTTACTTGTTTCTCTCGTTGGAAAACCTTTGTTTCTTTTTAAAAACTGTCGTTCAATGCCTCTCTCCACCTCCTCTCTTAACTGCTGAATAAGACTTATTTATAGGCTCTAAAAAACCCTAAAAACTCATTTGCTGATTGGCTACACATTAGTAATCAATGTTAGAGTGTCGCGATCTTGCTCTAAGGGAACCACGACACTCCAGCCTTGTATATTTTTTTGACAGTTTTCCAACCGGAGTCGTAGCATTCCTTATTAGACATTGTGGTACCGGACTCTCAAGTTTTTGTATGGGTGCCATGATGCACCCTTGGGTACTATGGCCTTGAGCTTTACAAGGCCATTGCGTTGCCACTTATGCTACCTTGGTGCAAGCCTACTACAGTGCCTCATCTTTCAATGCAATTTTCTCCTACCTCAATGCTGATCTAGGTAAAATGCTAAACATGAAAGTTTTAGGTCTACCTCTCATATTTGCAATGGTTCAAGAATCACATTGATTGGATTTCTGTATTTCAAATTATGTTCAAATCACTGCAACATGTTATGTAGAAATCTGCACTTAGTCTACAGTGCCTTGTTCACCAACATTTAACTTTAAGCATATGTAAACTTACAATATTGCAAACCAAATCATCATTGACTTAAATTGAGACTTTCAACATGAATTTGAAATAAAGTTACTAGAATTAAAGTAAATCAACATGCTTTGAACTAATTAACTAAAAACCTAAAAACTATATAAAATTGACTCAAAACACAAGGATTCAGCTATTTTATCATCCCAAAATGTAGCTAAATAACTTTATATAATAGAGTTATCACACCTCCAAACTTAACATTTTGCTAGTCCTCAAGCAAAAGTAAAATAAAAAAAATGAAATTGCCTGGTTGAAAACATCAACTGAGAGATCACACCAAGTCATTGATCACCTTTAATTTCCTCATCAGTTGTTTTGTTTTCCCAACTCATGCAAAGCATAAATATTGTTTAAGTTTACATTTCATTCAAATGTAAGCTCATTTTTCAGATGAAATTTCATGTGTGTGTGTGTGTCATCTCTTATAATGAATATCATGCACTTTAGATAAGTTTATGCTTATGCAAACCTTAAACTAACTTAGAATTTCATAAGTTTGCTTTTCATCTCTCTCTCCACTAATGTAGGCTCACACTGAACTTGGATCCATAGGACTTTATTCAGCTTGTATTGTATGGCTAAGGTCAAGGTAAGATATAAGAT
Organism: Theobroma cacao; assembly: GCF_053813885.1. Taxonomy (NCBI): domain Eukaryota; kingdom Viridiplantae; phylum Streptophyta; class Magnoliopsida; order Malvales; family Malvaceae; genus Theobroma; species Theobroma cacao. The sequence continues at coordinate 11,107,857 of NC_142646.1, forward strand.
ATTATGTAGCTCAAATCACCCTAAGCATTTAATTGTTCTAGGATCTATATATACTTTTTTTTTCCTTGCTCCACCAAGTACACCTTTTTTTTTTATTTCACTTTTCATTCATCTACCATATTATTTTTTATTCTCAATTCATCACCCCTAAACTTGTTTCTTTCAATGATATTAATATGAATGCTTCACCTCAAATTTTGAATTTTTTTCACTTTTTCAAAAAAAAAATGCAATATATATTTCCAAAAACAATGTACATGCGTAGGAATGAGGGGTGTACAATTCAAAATTATTTAAAGGCTAAGCTTACTTGTTTATGGCTGACAAACAAAAGGAAATATTTCTTGGCTCAAGAAGGTATACTATGGATAATATCTAATTGGGTTAGCTCGAAAGGTTCAATCGATCCAACAATGGCCTAAATCATTTCCTATTTAGTGTCTCCTAAGATTTCATCTCAAGAATGGATCAAACAAATTCTACAACTTTAAGCCAAGTCTAAGAATTCACAGTCACATAATCATTCTCTAAATATACATAATAACTCAATATAAGAGATCAAGTGCACAATTATGGAAATTTCATCCTATAATGCCACTACACATAAGAATACAACATAATACTTCAACTCTATTCATGCTTACTAAAAGTGACAAGAATAGCAAGACAACTAGGGTTCATCATTAGATAAGCAAGTCAATTTTAGGGTGCATGTACTCTAGTTTCATCTTTCAAGCATTCCTAACCTAAAATGCGAAAAAAATAAATATGCAAGATACCAAAAATAAACATAAAGCATAAAAGGATAAAAAGTTTAAATCCCTTCCCCCCAAACTTAAAGTTAACATTGTCCTCAATGTTACTAAAAGTAAAGAAAAGAAGACTCTTCTAATCTTCTAGACGAAGTCAACCATAATCCTCCTCTACAATAACATCATCATTATAATCTAGGATGGGATCCTCAAGAAATGTGGGGAAGGTAGCCATCTCCATGCTAACATACTCAACATATGTTCGCATCATGTCTTTAATAGCTTTGAAACATCCAGCTTGGTGGTCCATTTGATGCTCAAGCCATTCCATTCGTTGAGACATAGAGAGATTCTGGGTATGCTGCTGATAATTTTGTTATATAAAGTTATTTTTAACACATTTTGGGGGCTTAATAGCTAGACCTTGGAGTTTTAGGTTCAGATTTTAGCATTTTAGGTGTTTTTTCTAATGTAAGTTAGATTACATGTTGAATAGTTAAATTAAATTATCTTAGTTTAATTTTACTTTCTTTTGTTTTTAATTTACTTTAAGAAGAGTTAATGTCAATTTCTCTCATGGTTTTTGAGTAAAATATGTGATGAGCAACGTGAAATTGAGTTATGATAACATAAGTATGGTGAAGGTGTCACTTGTACATGTTTCAATAATTTAAAGACAACTTGAGTTGTAAAAGTCCAATTGATGTGATTTTTTATTTATTAGAAAATTAAAAGAATGGGCTACAACTTTTATGTTTACCACTTTACCTTGTTCAGATCATATCAAGGTGAAAATTACATCCGAAGATGATAAATAGATGCAAACTGCACACAAGGCAGTGTGATGATTGAGGTTGTGGCACTGTCACTCAAGGCCATAGCGCTGAAAGGACCACCACCACAGTGCTAGAAGCTTATGGCTGCAATGTTGGGCAAGATGGGTGCATCATACTAAAGGCCAAAAGCACGACGTTGCGGTGCTACCAAAGCTTGTCACGATGCCACAGTGCCAAGAAGTCATGCCCACGGTGCCATCCTTGTTTCCAAAATTAAAAATTCTAATGGGAAATTAGAAAGTAAGGCATCTTGTTCATATTTAAAAGGCTTTTTTAGAGTATTCAGAAAGAGGAGAAGGTAACAGTTTTTCTAGAGAATTGGAGCTACGAATCAATTAAGAATTTAAGAGCAATTGAGAGAGATTCACAGTCAACCAAGCTTCGACATCAGTTTATTTCTCTCCTTTTGTGTTCTTTGACATTAGTTTATTTCTCTCCTTTTGTGTTATTCTTATTTTCTTGTTTTGAAGTAATGGCTAAATTTCTTTAGATAGTATTTTATTTAGATATTTTGAACTAATTTGCTTATCTGGGATTATGGTGGGTTTCAACATGTAGCTTGAATACTGGTTTTTCTATTATTTATCATGAATGGGTATTGTTTTTCTTATTCAAATATGTTCTTAATGCCTTTAATTGCTTAATCAATAATTAATTCATTTGTGAATCTAATTAAAACTCAATAAAGAGATTTTAAGTTGGACTAAGATTTAAATAGTGTATGTTCACGTCACTTAGGTGATCTAAATCGTGATTCGGGTATACATATGCTAATTTCCATACATAACCAAATTAAGACACTAGTTTAATGAACTTAATTTAATTGATTCCTATAGACATATAGTGAACTAATTAAGTTTAGTATTTCTACAAGCATCTCGATGGAGACTTGTCCATAGCTTTGGATTCTAGATTAGTAAAATAACCAAGTAAAGATAAATAACAAGAAAAACTAGTATCAGATGAACTGTTAAACGAACCTAAGATCCTAGGTCTTTAATCCACTACTTTGCCCAACATATTTATTTTTTTTTGGTTAATTTATTATTTATTTTTAATTTTATCTTTGATTTGCTTTTCAATTTTTGGTTAGCTTAAATAAGATTAATTTGTTATATAATTTTATTATTTAGTGACACTTTAGAAACTAATCCTTGTGGGAACGATAATCTAGATTTACTATCTATATTAGTTGTTCAACACGTATACTTGAGTATGCCAAATCAACAACAGCCACTATGGTTGAAGTGTAGCCAATGAACTTCCTTCAATAGCAGTTTGCTCACACATGTGAAACTTGTGTATGATTCTACCATCTAATGGAATCTTCAGATGTAGCAACTCTTAATTAAGTGACCAAACAACTCCGGCTTGATCGCATAAGGCAGTTATCAAGGATGGATACCAGAATTCGTCATGTGGTGAACAAGCTAATATGATAATGTTGTTGAAGATCAATTGCCCAATGTTGATAAATTTTTCGATCACTATTGTGTATAAGAAGATCACTCGATCCTTGGTTATATTGCTCAAGTGTTTAACAAAAAGTAATTTTACGACTAAGAAATAATACCACACCTTGTAGCCATTATCCATGGCATTAGCTTTGAATGAAATTGGAACACCCTTATGCATTTTCCATTCAATACCCAAAATGCTAAGAAACCCTAAAACTTCATCCAAATCGATGTCACCATTCGCAAATTGGTCGTATTCATCCTTCTCAATGTTAGGTGTATTATAAAATTGATTAATAGTACGAGCATCAAATGGTACTTGGCATCCTTGAATGAATGCTCACCCATCTTCATGCTTAACTACGTTGGCATAGAATTCCCGAACAACAAGCTTTACCGTTGCCTCTGATTGGGAGCAAAATTTCTCCCATTGCCTTTCGTTGATAATGTTGTCAATGTGAGGATAAAGTCCTCTCCAAACAATGATACCACATTCTGGAATTATAAATTTTTACGCTAGAGACTAGGTGTGACGCTTCTCAACCTTGGCTAATATAAAGTTACTTCGATCAAAGCTATTCCCACTTCCACTAGCACGTGTCTTTTTCTTTGGTTCCATGATGATTATCGAAATACCCACACAACAAGCAACACACTTTCGACCACAACTAGGCAATATACATTACAACTAAACTATCCGTATATACAAAATAATTTATACTAACTATTCAACTCCTCAATGATAAAAATAACACTCATTTCCACATCCATCAAATTTAAATTCTAAGTGTAGAAAATTAGATTTATTCGAATGGCATCATTTGTGACCCTGTTGTGCTTAAATGTGTTAGATGTCTCAAGGAAATTAGATATGTGAGCATTTGGGTCTTCATTTGGAAGACCACAAACTAGATTGAACTCTAAATCATAGTGATGATGGTCAACTTGATCTCAAAATTATTTGCTTGTATAGTTGGCCTTTTGATGCTTGATGGGATACCCTGTATTAAAGGAACAGCATAGTCCCTTAACGAACGATTATCTTCAACTACTTTCTCTTGGACTTGCCGTTCTCTTCGTTGCTTATGCATTGTATTGGAAGAAAAAGAAACTTGTTAACTTTCTCGTCTCAATCTTCAAAATGTCCGCTCAATCTCTAGGTCACATAAGATAGTCTCTAAGTTTTGTGCTCTGCGCATATAATGTCAAAACACACTTGAAAAACACAAAAGAAAAAGAAAAAGCTTGGTCTAAGATCATTTGTTTAATTTAATATCAGTAAATATAAATAGAAAACAAATTCTCGGTAATGGCGCCAAAAACTTGTTGTCGGATTAATACACATAAGTTAATGTGGTTGTGCAAGCAGTATAAAGGTAAGTCGAGTATTGTTCCCCAAAAAGATTTGTACCTATTCTTACTAAGTATTAAATTTATAACAAAGTATTCTTATCCAAGCACTCAATTTCAAATGATTAATTAAACTAAAAATAATTAATTAACTAAATAATTAATTAAAATCAAAATGTGAAAAAGAAATATTTACTCAAAACCTAGGATTATGGTGTTTTTCAAAACTTCATCTTGTTAGGAATTTTTAGAATATGGTGCCTTGAAAAGCAAGTATATTCTCATGCTTGATTTCATTAAATTTATTTTAATGAAAGTCATTTTGATAATAAGATGAAGAGTTTGTTTTAGGTAAGCATTCATTATCTAGTTATTAAGGTACCATGATTCTATTGAGATATTAAAATTCATTTTTATGAAGAGTCATACATAGAAGACATATAATTTAATTGAATCTAAAAATTGTTCACAACCACATAATAAAGCTAGTCATCTTATTGTGTTAAGGTTGTAGTGTCCAAATTACTTCCAACAAAACGAATGTGATTTATTTCAAGGGAATGATGAGTCTCAAATCATCGAAATGGTTGACTTCTAGTAATGACACTGTAATATCCACTAGAAGCATGTGAGAACTAAATTTAAGTTTAACTGTTACTTAAATCTTGATCTCACACTTATGCATTTACTTGTAGTAGAACCGAAATCTTGATGGATAGTGGGCTCGTGTTTAATACCTTTATAATCTTTGATTTGCCATGAGCATGATCATCATAAAGCGTTGATCTAGTCTCCGTATTGTGGGATTATAATCGAGATGAACATTTGGAAACATATATCCAAATAATGGAGTTCATAGCATTAACATCACTTTTAGTGATTTTAGGAAGATTGGTGATTAATCTGGGTCCAGTGGATTGATGAATTAGCTGCTCATCACATCTAGATACTCATAAGATTAGATTTAGAGTATTGAATCACTAATTGGATGAAATTTGAGACTAAGGGATAAAATTGATATAAAGGGCAAAACGATAATTTCATCTTTTGTCTTTGGATAGTTATGAGGGTTTACAATATAAGGTTTACAATTGGACAACTAATAATTAATATTAAGTATTAAATTATTTTTTATAATTATAGTTAATCCAATAGTGCAACCATGAATCTATGGTGGAGTGATTTCATTGTTAATAAGCTTGAATTATTTTTTTAATGCAATTAAGAATAATTCTAAGCTTATTGAAGCTTGGAATAACTATGTCCAAATATATTCCCCACTTAGCTTCATCGAATTTAACTTGTTTAAGTTAGAATGCATGTTTTATTTAATTAATCAAATTGTGTACAAAAATCACAGCTTTAACATGTTTGTCTTAATTTAGACAAGAAAATATGTTTGTTTTAATTTAAGACAAGAAAAATATTTTGTCTTAATGCAAACAAGGAAACATATTTGTCTCAATTTAGACAAGATAAAATATTTTTGTCATAATTAAAGACAAGAGTTGTCTTAAATTAAGATAATGCTAGAAGGATTCTTGCAAATAAATCTAGACATCCATGTTGATAAAAGAAGACTCCATGTTTGATTATCACTCTTTTATTTATTCGTACTTCTTTTTCAATAAAGATGGATAATAATAATATAAGAGTTACTATTCAACAAGGAGTTTTATTTTATCAAGAACTCTATATGATAATTAAAGAATTAAATTATTTATTCTTTAATTTTAATTTTGATAATTATGGAGCATGTTTGATGCTCCCATAGCTCTAAATGGATAGTCAAAATCAATTCAAAGGTGTTTGATTTTCATTAAACCTTTGCGACAAAAGTTTTAATAAAAAGTGAAGAGATTGGACAAAAAGAAACAAACGTACTTTTTCTTGAAAAAGTTTCAACCATCACTTCTCTCCTCCTTTTCCAAACTTTGTCGTATCTTTCTTCCTCTTTCCCATTATTGGCTGAATTTTATAGAAGAAAACAACCATTAATTTTTAGGAAGAAAAGAGAGACAAAATCCATTGCCATCTTGTGGTCTTGCATTCCACACCTTCTCCACTCAAGGTTCAAGTTGAAAGCGTTCTTGAAGAATAAGTGATAAACTTATTTGGTTGAGAAATCATTCGTTGGTGTGATGGTGTCCAAAAATAAGAATCTCAAAATGAAAGGTATGTTTTTTTTACTTAATAGATTCTTATTTTTTAGGATGTGATTATGTTACTTGCAATAAGAATGATGTGTGTTTCTGCTTGTGTAATTGAATTACTTACTTCCTTTATATAAGAAATTTTTTGAAATCCATGCTTTACACAATCACATCAATCCACTAAGATCCTACTCTAACACATCGAAATTGAATCATTCTCCTTAACTTAGATTAATGGAATACATGGCTAACTTAAATCCATATTATGTAGACGTCTCTATCGAGATCGTGCACACATACCTTTTTAAATTAATCTTATATGTCTATGCAAATTAATTAGAAAAAGTTCATTATGTTCGTGTTCTAATATGGCTGCCTAAGGTATTTAGGTATATGTCTATCTTAAACACAAAACTATCACCTAACTCCAAAGTGAGTCGAACAAAGGCTATTCATAACAATGATCTGTTCTAAACTCCCTCTGTCAAGTTCCATTTAAAGACTCAGTACATTTCAACTAGTGATCAAACAGTAAAAGGCAATAAGTGCAATAATTAAATAAACCATGCAATTTTCATTAATAACAAGTAAGGAAAATTCAAATATTCAAACTACATAATGAAATAACCATAATCCTAGAAAACAAATTAGTTCATCATCATTTTACAACAAACATAATTAAATTAAGAGAAAAGATCATTTCTTAAGCAAAATAACAAGAAAGAAATGAAGAGCAAAGAGTATCAAAACCTCTTTCAATTATGGATCCTTAATTCTTTTGATTTCTTCTCGTTTCTGTTGTTGGAGAGCCTTTTCTTTTCTTCTCAAAAACTGTCATTCAATGCCTCTTTCTGCCTCCTTTCTCAACTACTAGAAAAGGCCTATTTAAGCTCTAAAAAACCCTAAAAACTCATTACCTGATTGGCTACACATTAATAATCTAAGTTAAAGCACGGTGCCCTGGCTCCAAGGGTGTCGCGGCACTCCTAAATTTTATATTTTTTTTTCAGTTTTCCAACTGGTGCCACAGTGCTCCTCATTGGGTGTTTCAGCACTAGACTCTTGGGTTTCTATATGGGTGCCATGTGCACGCTTGGGTGCTATGGCCTTGAGCTCTACAAGGCCGCGGTGCTGCCACTTATTCTACCTTCCTGCAAAAATGGTAAACATGAAAGTTATAGGTCTATCTCTTAGCTTTGCAATGATCTAAGAATCACATTGATTGGATCTCTTTAACTCATGTTATGTCTGAATCACCTCAACATGTTCAGTAGAAATCTGCACTAAAGAGATCCCATTAAAGATAAGCGATAAAGAAATTAAATATTTAAATTACATGTGAGTTCAATTGTAATCCTAGAAAATAAAATTAGCTATTCATAATTGAAAAAACAAATAACAATATATAAATTTCAACCTCTTAGAGTAACAAGAACAATAAAAGCTAAGGAAGAAAACAAAATGATTAATTATAGCCTTACTTTCCAAGTTTCGATCTCCACTTTCAGCTTCTTGAATCTCTAAAAGTTGTCTCTTTGATTCTCCTAAAACATCCTATTTATACTAAAAATCTTAACCTAAAATTCCCTAAGTTAACCTAGTGACTCTAACTTTTGGGCTAAAAAGTGTAATAAGGCCCAAACATCAAATATCATCTTCACAATTTCCATTCCCGTAGCATTACGCCTCATCATTTTCCAACTCGATATTCTCTATCTTTGAAGTAGAACTAGGCAAAGTAATCTACAAGAAAGTTGTAGATCTGTCTCTTAGCTTTCCAATGATGTAAGAAAAGAATCATTTGGAGTTTTTTTGGAAAGAGTTATGGGTAAAACACTAAAGCATATGCAAGCAAAATTTTGGTCTTTCAAACACCTTATTTTCCAAAATTAAGCCTTATTTTTCTTAAATCCTACAAAAGCATAAAAACTAATAAATAGTAAATAAATTAAGATAAATAAACATAAAATTAAAATAACCTTAATAAAATAAACTAAATAGAAAAATAACTAAATTCTAACCTAAACTCAAGAACTTAGTTAGCTTTTACGAACAATTTGAGATAAAAATAATTCTATTTCATAGAATTATCAATAATCCCTATAGGGTACTTGATTGATCTGCTGCTAATTGTAAGGTAATTGTAATAGGTTGTATCTCCTTAAGTCCAAGTTTCCTACCAATAAATGGCATAAATGAAACACTAGCACCTAAATCACATAAAACTTTAGAAAATTCAACTTTACCAATAGTACAAGGAATAGAAAAACTCCATGGATCCTTAAGCTTTGGTGAAAGCTTATTTTGGATCATAGCACTGCACTCCTCATTAAGTGCAATTGTCTTAAAATTTTCCAACTTCTTTTTATTAGTTAGAATGTCTCTCAAGAACTTAATATAGCTTGGCATCTGTTCCAAAGCTTCAACTAAAGGGATATTAATATGGAGCTTCTTAAATACCTTAAGAAATCTCTAGAATCACTTGTCAAGTTTCTACTTATAATAACATAAAGGGAAAAGTTATAGTGGTTATGATGGATTTGATTGAGCTTTCTCACCTTGAGCTTGTTCTTCAAAATTTTCAACCACTGTTTCTTTTTCAATAGGTTTACTTGGAGAATCAAATTGCATACTACTACCTTTTACCGCTTTCCCACTTTTGAATGTGATTGCATTGTAATGCTCTTTTCTTTCTCTTTTGGGATTGGGTTCAGTGTTACTCAGTAAAGTTCCTTAAGGCCTATTATTGATGGCATTAGCAAGTTGACTAACTTGTGTCTCAAGGTTCCTCAATGATACTACCTGACTATGAATAAGAGAATCAGTCTTTGCTATTGTCACAACCCAATCCCAAGCCATGACTGGCGCAAGGACCCATAGGCATAGCCCACTAGGCCCAAGCAAGCCTTCCTATATGAATCTGTACATTAGTTCATCTATCATTCATATTTCTTTAAGATCTATACTTAATAGTGTTCGAATGCTAATTTCTTTGAAGACAATTCGTAGAACCCAAGTAAATACTCACACTGGCATCATAAATTAAAATATATATAGATAGTTTGTCAAATGTATCTTAACAATTCACATTAAACATATATGTGCATTGTCACGACCCAAAACTCCCCATCGGGCCGGTGACAACCGCCGTGAAGCCTCGACAGACATTCTTCACCCCGAATGCCGATCGAAACCTCCCAAGGCTCTCGTATCAGCTTTCGCACTTCCCTGGTGAGCAATAGTTATCAAATATTGCAATTTGAAGGATTACGAGTCATTTCCAAATCAGAACATAACATATTGATTTTTGGCTCACAAGGGCATTTTTGTCATTTTTCATCGAAAATCTTAAAACTTGCTAAAAATGTAGTAGGTAAGCAAAAAATATGTATTTAGTGATTTAAAAAAAATTAAGTATCTAAAACGTTCATTTAAAGTGAAAATTTGGCCATTTGAATATAATAAAAATATTCAATAAAATAAACTATTTTCTTGTAAAATAATTTTTATAAAGCTATCGGTAAATAATTCTTATAGCGTAAAAGTTAATTATATTCACATATACTATAAAGCAAATAACCAAAGCATAAAATTACTTTTACAGTGACACGTGAGGCCCCAACTGACCAAGAAGGTGTAGGGCTACGAACCCATACTTTCCAGGATGCAACTCCGAGATTAATTCTCGTCTTAATCAACTATCAACAACCTATCCTGAGCCTGAAAAATGGATAGGAAGAGGGGTGAGATTACATAATCCCAGTGAGTAAACAGACACCATCTAAACTATCTAAAGGCGAGTAAATGGAGACGAATTAAAATATTCTTTTCCAATTTATGTTTCATAACATGAATATTCAGTTTACTCGATTAATCAACATGGCTTATATATCTCACAAAACTTGGCTCCTGCCAAAAATCATTCCCGGGGATGCCTTGGCCTAGGCATCTGATCAAGACCTCCAAGGTTGTTCAGTATAGTACACACATGAACATATTTTTACATTTGAAAATCTAGCCATGTCTTGGCGTTGGCTGAGTCTCACTCTCACGTGGTGGTCCACGTGAAGTACACTCAAATCTTTACCTCCAGAGACACCCTCCACACGGCTCTCTGATTGAGGTAAGGTATATCTGATTCTGTGCCCCCTCTCTTAGGCTGGTCCACAGAACCTCCAGTGTAGGGATTATGGATTATTTTATCTACCAACTGATTTATAAAATCTTTATCTGCATGACATGGTAATTTATTACAATCCAGCCTCTCAAGGCTAAATACATAGTATATATAATTTTGATACAAATATTGACTTTGCCATTCATGCTCACATATTGCTATAAGCCATATAATTTAAAATACAATTTATAACACAAGCAGGCAGTCTCCAATTACTCTATTTTCAAAACCAGTGTTCAATTTTTTAAAAAATTTATAAAATCATTTTATAAAATCACAATTTCTCCTAAAACATAGCAATTTACCATTTAAACCCATTTTCTATAAAATCACACAATTGTATAAAACTACTCTAGATAATTAAGACGATAATAAGTTTACTCACAGTATTAGGAGTAGAAATACTCCTATTTTCAGTCCGCAGGTACAGTCCTTTACCCGTATCCAATGGCTCACCACCTAGCCATAATCCATGTCATATATTCCAATTAAATTATGTCTAACAGTCATAAGCTATTTCAGGCTCGATATATATGCGTGATATGAAATGAAAAATACACGGGTAGCCATCTAGACCCGATATTGTCCTAAGTCGATTTTTCATCCAATAAATTGGCCAATGCGTCCAATTTCACTCCAACTTGCTCTATTTCTTTTCCAATCCCTCAATTCACCAAAGACTATTATTTCTTAATCAAATCACCTAGAATAACATCTCATTCTTCCTCATTATTCACTTAAAGAATTCGGCTATTGATGGGCACCAAACCTTTGGTGGTTTTCTTCACTTGTTTTCATGTTACACATCATTAATCACCTAAAAACACTAACATACCTAAAAATCAAACCAATCCAAGATCATTCTCTCTCCATACCCATTTTGACCAGCCATGAATTTACCATGAAAGCATGCTTCTCAACCATGGAAATTAAGAAAAAATGCATGGGTAAGGTAAATCACTAGCAAAATCAAAGAAATTTTACCTTTGCTTGATCAAATCCTTGAATTCCAACACTTTCTCTTTGATTTTTCCCACCTAGGGTTTGTTCTTCCTTGGTTTCTCTTCTCTTCTGGTTTGGCTGACCACTATGGGAGAAATGAGCTGATTTTTATGCCTTTTTATAAAGAAACAATAAAATAATAAAAGCATGACACATGACATTTCCTTATTGGATCAAATTTTAAATATTTGAATTTTAATTCTTTAATTCTCTACAACACATTTCTCATGTTTATCCATTTTCATGATGAATAAAATCCCTTGGTCTTGACAAGTGTCGGGGGTGAAAATTTACCGATTGCCCCCGAGATGGTAAAATTACTGTTTTACCCCTAGATAGTGAACATTCCAGTTTGACTCCAAATTGATCCTCGAACTCCGAATTACCATTTTGAGTCATCCCTGAACTATGAAACTCTTAATTTCACATTAAAATTTCTATTTGAACTAGTTCGAGGCTTAATCGACTTAATGGTACCATTATGGGTAATATCGTCTTTTAATGATTTTTCGAACTTCCTAAATATGCAAACATTCTATTGAACATGTAAATGATGTCATAATTATTTTATAGAATAGGGTTTGACATGCATATACAAAGACCTTGACCGTCAGCGAAGTGACTCTAGGCGTGGGCGCTAATATTTAGTGTCAAGGTGACCTACGAAAAAATAAATAAGAGGAAACACCTCGACTTAGGAATCCATCTACCTTCGAACTTGAAAACTAAAACATGAAGTTGAAAATAATGAGTATAAACTCAGTGAGTGAACATAGGAAGGGAACAAGCAAATGATATGGAAAGATTTTGAAAACACAATGCACTTATTTTAAAATCAATGCAATTTAGTTTAATTTCTTGTAAAGCCCCTTAATTCAACCTTTGATTATTTAGTCCCTTAAAGTGAAGGATTTATAATCCACAATGGAGTTGAAAAGAGTGAAAACTACAGAAAATATCCAATCAAGACAAGCAAAACAAAGGGTTTCTCGCTGTAGCAGAAAGGCATTCTATAGCATATAGTACAATCACATTTTTATTTTCATAACTTGGCTATAGCATATATATATATATATACACATGTACACCACCGTAGCCTTACTCAACTCATGTGCACTCCCTACACGCACAAGGCAATATCATCATGTGCACTCTCTATACGCACATTTTAATATCATCATGTGCACTCCCTACATGAACATTTCAATATCATCACATGCACTCCCGCCCACATCATTACCGGCATGTGCACTCCCACACTGCACACCACCGGCAATGTCACATACACTCCCACACCCCACGTGCACGGTTATAGCTATTATACAGCATTATCACTTGAAGCATAACACACATATCCACATAATATATGAACACATGGTTTCATTATATCATATATTTTACCATATAAAAATATTTCATCAAGGGCTTGTTCCATGCACATTTTAAAGAAAAGTCCGATAAAACATTTCAAGTGATTCAATTAAACACGTATGCATTTATCCCAAAACAATTTCATGCAAGTTCACTCACAATGCCTTTGTTCATGCTTTCATCGACTCTAACTGCGTCTAATGCTCCGAATGGAGATGTGGAGTCTCGTTGGAACCTATCACACACAATAGCATCATACCAACTCAATTTACATAAATATTATTCCAAAAGTTGTTTCCTAAATCAAGTTTACTAGTTATTCCTAACTAGCTTCTAATTATCATTTAAGTAGTCATTGTTCACACTAGACATGATTAAATAACCTTCAACAATAAATCAGCCCACAAACCTAATTATTGACCATCATCAACAACTCAAAAATCAAATCTACCTCATTACTCACCTTAGTGGCTTTATAGTGGAATTCTTTTCAAGAGTTGTTCAAGCTATCAAAGAAAGTCTATCTATCTCTCTCTCTCAAAATGTTCAACTAGTGAGAGAAAGTACAGAGGAAGAGCTTTTGAGGGTTCTTAAGGTGAAAAAGTGAAAATGTATGAAAAACCCTATGAAAAAGTGTACAAAAGCATGAGAATCGGAGTTAGTTCGAGAAAGTTATGGAAGCCTTAAGGTTTCTTTTCCATGGAAGGGAGAAAATGTTTATTGAGGAAAAAGAATGGGAAGAAGAAAAAGAAGCTGCTGAAAGTGAGGATAAGGTGTGGAAGCAATGAGATATTTATCCTAAAGTCATCAAAGTTTCACAAAATTTACAAAAATGCCCCCTTTTTGTTCTTTTGGTGCAGTACCTTAACTTTGACAAAGATTTTGACCACCTTCTGATCAGAAATGAGCAAAGTGAAAATCAAAGTTGTAGCTCTACCTCTTAGCTTTCTAATGGTCCAAAAATCATGTCATTTAGACTTCTGTAGTGGGAGATATGCTTGAAAAACCGAAATATATACAAATAGAGCAACAGTTAATTATGCACCTTTCTTCACCAATTGAAATTATTTTTTATCCTACTCCTATAAAAACATAAAATAATTAAAATAATGTAAAACTAGCATCATTAACTCAAAATAAACATTTAAATATAAATTAAACTAAACTAATAAAATAAATAAAAATACCTAAATTCAATCCTAAATCTAGTCCAACTTAGACTAATTAGGTATTTAATCTCCCATTAAATATGTGAATTTGATGCACTCAACAGTCTACGTCTAGTCACGCATCTGTGGAGGTCGGGGTTTCACAATTAGCCACCATATTAAAGTACGGAATATTATAGTCTCCCCCACTTAAATTCACATATTAGCTCACTTTTGAGGGCCGCGACGCTCATCTCTTGACACCCGAAGCATTACACTTTGGGTTTTAGCGCTACGGTGCTCAAACGTTCTACTTTCCTTGGTTTGTCCAGTGCCACGACAATCCCTTTGAAAGCCGCGATGCTGAAACATTTTGTTTCAGCTTTTTTGATCTTTTTTTTTTTACTTTTTTCGAAACCAATTACCTGCAAAAAGGAAACATAAAAAGAATTAGATCACAAGAAATAAATTGTTACTAATAAAACTTAAATAAAAGATGAAAATAAGTAAGGTTGAGGAGCTTGGGTTGCCTCCCAAAAAGCGTTTTTTCATAGTCACTAACTTGACTATAGCACCCCCTTTTTCAATTATTCATCCTCCAAATATGGTCTGAGGCTCAACCTATTCACCATGAATGTGCCTGTATCCTTACTATCAATCTCAATTATTCCACAAGGATAAGCTTTTATTACTTTGAAAGGACCCCACCATTTTTCTTTGCGTTTCCATAGAAAAAGCTTGAAGTATGATCGAGAAAGCATCATTACTTGTTGTCTAATCTCAAAAGGACAATTAGATGGTGGTAGAGGATACTCCTTTGGTGATTGCTTGGGTTTCACGAGCGGAAGTGGTGGCTTAAACTCAAAGATTGGTGCTTGCTCAATTGTAGGTGGCGAAAGAGGTTCACCTTTGCTTTCATCAATTAACTCTACTCTATAGCAACAATTTGTAGAGCTAGGATGTCTATTTGCATTGAAAATATTAAACTCAACAACCTCTTCTCCAACTTTAAAAGTTATCCTGCCTTCCCTCACATCAATGATTACACCTGCAGTAGCCAAGAATGGTCGTCCCAAGATTAAAGGAATTTCTAGATCCTCTTCCATCTCAAGCACAATGAAATCCACCAGAATGTAGAGATGCCCAACTTTAACCAATACATCCTCAATAATCCCAACAAGGTACCTGATTGTTTTATCTGCTAATTGCAAAGAAACTATGGTAGGTCGTATCTCATTAAGTCCAAGTTTCTCAGCAATCGACAAAGGCATGATTGAAACACCTGCACCCAAATCCCATAAAGCTTTAGTAAATTTAAATCTACCAATAGTACAAGGGATAGAAAAACTCCCTAAATCCTTAAGTTTTGGTGGAAGCTTGTTTTGAATTATTGCGCTACACTCCTCAGTAAGTGCCACTATTTCAAAATTTTCTAGTTTCCTCTTCTTGGTTAAGATGTCTTTCAAGAATTTAACATAACTTGGCATGTTTTCCAAAACTTTAGCAAAAGGGATATTTTTGTGGAGCTTCTTAAAGACATTGAGAAATTTCTTAAACTGTTTATCAAGCTTTTGCTTTTTCAACCTTTGTGGGAATGATGGTGGAAGATAATTTGCTTGAGAATTCCCTCGATTTTTAACTTGCCCATTATTTGTCTTTTCCACCTCAACTTCTTTCTCAACAATTACCTTGTCATCATATATATGCTTCTTTGAATATTCAATTGATTTTTCATTCACCCCTTCAACTTCTTTTCCACTCCTAACGGTAACTGCATTACAATGTTCATTACCTTTGGGATTGACTTGTGTATCACTTGGTAAGGCACCTTGAGGTTTATTGTTGATGGAATTTGCAAGCTGTCCCACTTGGGTCTGAAGATTTCTCAAGGATGCTCCATAGCTTTGAATTATGGCATCATTCTTTGATATATACTACAAGAGAAGTTCTTCCACTTGGGACTTCTTTTCAGGAATTGGTGGTCTAGCTTGTCGTTGAATACCAGGAGGCATGTTAGGGTTTGGATTGGAAGGACCTGCATTGTTCCATGAAAAGTTAGGGTGGTTTCTCCAACCAGGATTGTATGTGTTAGCTATGGGTTATTCTGCTACCTGTTGAAGTTCCCCATAAATTGGACTGAGGCAGAATTGTATGAACATTGATCACTTGAATGACTATCTCCACACATCTCACAAACTACAAATGAATTTTAAACTACATGAACTCTCAATGTGTCAAACTTCTTGGACAGTACAGCCACTTGCGTAGCTACTTGAGTAGTTAAGTTGCCAAGTGCATCAATTTCATAAGCTCCAACAACTTTTCTCAGACCCTACCTTTCTGAAGGCCATTGATAATTATTGAGGCCATCTCTTCTAACAAATTATAAGCATCTGCAGTATTCTTACTCATTAATGCCCCAACAACAGCAACATCAATTGTGATTTTTATTAACCAAACTAGCCCATTGTAGAATGTCTGAACTTGCAACTAATCAAGAATCCCATGATGTGGACATCCTCTTAGTAGTTCTTTAAACCTCTCTCAGGCTTCATACAAGGACTCACCATCAAATTGTATGAATGAGGTGATATCATTCCTCATTTTTGCAATCTTTGTAGGTGAGAAAAACTTTGCGAGAAACTTTTGAGCCAAGTCCTCCAATGTAGTGATAGACCCTTTGGGCAGTGAATTAAGCCAGCTTTTTGCTTTATCCCTCAGAGAAAACGAAAACAGTCTCAATCTAATAGCATTATCAGTTACTCTATTGTATTTAAAGGCATCGTAAATCTCCAGAAAATTTACCAAATGAGAATTAGGATCATCATTGGGTAACTTACCAAATTGGACTGAAGATTGGATCATCTGAATGTAAGCTGGTTTAATTTCAAATTTATTTGCATTGATGGAAGGTCTCCTAATGCTTCGGTGTAAACCTTGCAAAAGAGGAATAGCATAATCCTGCAGTGCTCTATTTGCTTCGGGAACCAGATTAATGGCATTATTGCCATTGTAATTGTTCTCCTTAACCATTGCCTGATTTAAAGCTACAACTTGCAAATTCTCCCTTCAACGTCTTTTGAAAGTTCTTTCTATCTCAAGATCAAAAGGAACAAGATTCAAGTTGTTTCTTCTTTGCATACAATGACCAAAGATATCTACAAACAAACAAAATCGAATATTAAGACAAGAAAAATAAAATTTGAAGTAAGACTAAATTGCTTAGTATTAGTATTAGTAAAAATTCTAGAAACAATTCCTCGGCAACGGCATCAAAAACTTGTCAATTAAAATTATATTATGCAAGTATACGTATCGAATAGATAGTATATAAGCAAGTAAAGTATTGATCCCACAGAGAATTGATATAAAATTTTACTAAGTACTAAAATTATAACAATTTAATCTTATCCAAACAATCAATGTCGAATAATTAAATTAACTAACTAAAAATACTTAACCAAAATTTAAACTAAGAAAAATCAAAATAATAATAACTTGAGTAAATATCAAATCAAACAAGCCTAGGATTACAATATCCCTCACACTTCATCTAAATCTTACCTCTCTTCCTTAACTTATTTCAATGGGTCAAATTGCTAACCTAGAGTCCTAAATTATTTATAAGGGTTTCCCGACTCATTTTATAAAAATATCTATTTTAACCAAATCGCTATATCCCTATGTGAATTGAAATTAAAACAAACTCATTAAGTTCAGGCTCTAATCTAGCTACATATGGCCTATAGTTATATCTCTATCTTATATGCAAATCAATTAATATAATCATATGCTATCTCAATTTTAGTTTGCACTAAACTACTTTTTCCAAGTTTGTTTAGGTTCCTAAATCAATTTAATTGGTGATCAGGCAATTAAAAGCATTAAGAACAAATTGGAATAAACAATTCATTTCCCATTAAAGATAAGTAAGAAAGAAATTAAAAATTTAGATTACATGTGAGTTCAATTATAATCCTGGAAAAAGAAAATTAGCTATTCATGATCGCAAAGACAAATAACATTGTATAAAATTCAACCATTGAGAGTACCAAGAAAAATAAAAGCCAAGAAAGAAAACAAAACAAATATTTGTCGCCTGATCTCCAAGTTTTAGCCTCAACTTCTAACTTCTTAAATCTCTAAAGGTTGTCTTCCCTAAAGTTCTTCAAAATATCCTATTTATACTAATAAACTTAACCTTTACTACCTTAAGTTGACCTATGGTTTAATTGGGCTTAAAAGTGTAATGAGAGGCCCAAAAAAATCAATCGTCAGTCTTTACAAATTTTTATTCCTAACACAATACGTTCAGCCATTTTCTGAATGATTTTCTCTATCTTCAAGGAAGAACTAGTAAAGTGATCTATATGAAAGTTGTAGCACTATCTCTTAGCTTTCCAATGGTCCAAGAATCGCATCATTTGAAGTTCTATAGCCCAGTTATGGTCAAAACACTGCAGCATATGAAAACAAACTTTTAGGTCTTTCACCATCTTACTTTCCAAAATTAAGCCCAATCTCCTTTAACTCCTACGAAAAATATAAAAACTAATAAATAACAATCAAATTAAAAGAAGTAACATAAAATTAAAATAACTCACTTAAAAATAAACTAATTATAAAAGCAACTAAAAATAAGTAAATTATAATTGAAACTTTAGGACTTAGCTAATATTTCATAAAAAAATTAAACTACAATAATTCTATAAAATAGAATTATCAATGAAATCAAAACATATTTAGATTTCAGATATTTATCAAAATATGAAGCATGTGGGAAAAATTTTGGATTTCCAATGCACCATCGAGAATCTACTATTCATAGATTAACAATCTATTTACCAAATGAGCAAAACATATTTTTTTACAACCATGACAAATTATCTATAATAATTCATAGGCCTGATGTTACAAAGGCTATGTTTACAAAATGGATGGTTTAAAACGAAATAAATAAAGATGGTAGACATTTAATTTATGTTGATTTTCCAACAGAATTTATGTGGGATAAACAAGAAATGAAATGGAAAAAAAAAAACAACAAGGAAGATGTATCAAAAGAATAAATTATGTATACCCTAGAGTTGGAGAACTATATTATATGTGTATGTTATTGAATGTTGTCAAAGGAGCTGTTAGCTATGAACACATTAGAACAATTAATGGTATCATATATCAAACGTATCAAGCAGCATGTCAAGCATTAGGATTACTAGGAAATGACAAAGAATGGAATGATGATTTCTTACAAGCTTCCGAATGGGCTTCAAATGAACAATTAAGACAACTATTTGTTACTATAATAATGTTTTGTGAAGTAGCAAATTCATTAACACTTTAAGAAAACAGCCAAAAATTATTTTCAAATAACATAAAATATAAGTTGAAACATGCATTTGGATGTTTAGAATATTCAATTCCAGAAGATCATTTGAAGAATTATACCTTAATTGCTCTCGAAGATATTTTCAAAAAAATTTTAGTTTTTTAGCTAATTTTAAATTACCCATGCCAACAAATAGAAATTTACATCTACAGAAAAATCAATTGATACATGAAGAAACGAATTATAACTTTGTGTTGAGCTTTAGTGATTACATTTTTACATTTACAATTAGTCTCAAAATTAAATCATGAGCAAATAAAAATTTATCGATGTGTCAATCAATTGATAATGAAGAAGGACACATGATATTTTTCTATGGCCATGGAGGCACAAGTAAAACATTTTTGTGGACCACCATTATTTCTGCAATTCGATCAATAGGTAAAATTATTCTTGCAGTATCTTCTTCTGATATTGAATCTTTACTATTATGAGGTGGTAGAACAAGCTCACTCTAGGTTCAAAATACCTCTAACTATTAACTAGTCCTCCACATGTCAAACAAAAAAAACTTAACTCACCAGATTGATTCAAGCATGTACTTTGATTGTTTAGGATGGTGCTCTTATGATTCATAGATATTGCTTTGAAGCTTTAAACAAAAGTTTAAGTGATATCATGTATGATGATTCTTTTAAGAATAATCTTAAACTTTTTGGAGGAAAAACAGTATTATTAGGAGGAGACTTCAGAAAATTTTTACCTATTGTTGAAAGTGGCACAAAGATAGATGTCATTAATGCAACAATAAATCAATCGCCATTATGGACTCAATGTAAAGTCTTCCATCTTAAGACTAGTATGAGATTAAAACAAGAGGATTTAGATGAACAATCAAGGAATGAAATTGGGGCATTTGGATAATGGTTAGTAAATATAGGCGATGAAAATTCAGAAACAACTATACATGAAAACGAAGATAATTCGTATTTGGTTAAACTACCTAATGATTTGTTACTTCCATACACAAATGATCCAATAAAAAATATTGTGACAACAATTTATGATGATTTTGAGAAGTATTATACCGATACTACATATTTGACAACAAGAGTTGTTTACCCCTTACAATGAAACAGTTGATTTAATAAATGCATCTATGCTTAACTTGGTACCAAGAGAAACAAAGACATATAATGATAGCGATAAAATTTCTCATTCGACAGATCGAATGTCAAAACTTGAATTACTTTATCCAACTAAATTCTTAAACTCACTTAAGTTTCTTGTTATATCTTATCATAATCTCAATCTTAAAGTAGGTTATGTGATTATGTTATTAAGAAATATAAACCAAATTTCTGGATTATGCAACGGCACTAAACTAGTCATTACACAATTGGCTTCAAACATTATAGAAGGAAAAATTATACCTGGTATACATGCAAACAATAAATACTACATTCCTAAAATAGTATTAGTAACAAAACATAAAAAATGGCCTTTTACTTTTAATAGAAAATAGCTTCCAAGTATATTATGCTACGATATTTGTCACGACCCAAACCAAAGGGTCCGTGATTGACACACGAGCCCAACAAGCAAGCCCACTAAACCTGAGCAAGCCTCAAAGTTCACAACCATATAACTCAAAGCCAAGGGATTCCATAATCAAATATTCACAATAAAACCAAATATATTACATTATCCTTAGCATATAATTCATACAAATATTTATAGGCCATACGTTGGCCATTCAAGGCAAGTTCACTCATAACAACCCTTACATAAGTTCATATGGCACAACGTGCCTACATATATAACCACAACCAACACTATGTGGAAGCTTGTGACTAACTCAGCGGAGCAAAAACATCGAAACGAGACCTATCAGATGCCAAAATTGATTTGTCGAGGGACGACCTTTACCACACAGCTCTATGGCCTATGTATCTACACATGGTGTTAGAATAAGCCTCACAAGCCAATCTGTGCTAGTGTGGGAATTACTATTTGAGATATTCATGTATGACATTTTGTTATTCATAATAACATTGAAGGAGTTCTTTATTTATAAGTTTGTGATTTAATTACATTTTGTACTTATGTAGACAAAGCCCATGGAACTATATATGCCTTGCAAAGGATTTGTATTAGGATACAATTATGAGATCCTTATGCATCAAAGCATTGTTCCTAAAAGTTCCTGATCATTGTATTATTGAGACAAGGCATCAATAATGCTCAAAGATCAACACATGTTATGTTCCTTACTTGTGAAGTAAGCAATCGTTCTCATAAGTTGAATTATAGAAATACTTGGAATTAGCATGTGGGTGCTTGCCATGGGAGAGCAAGTTCATTGAACATGACTCGCCATGAGAAATGCATTTGGTACCTCACTCAAGTGCCTATGCAATACTTCTCATGTGTCAGTTGTGTAACTACTCCCTAGACTTGCGACACCAAGTTGTCTTGTATGTGGAGTATTATGCTTTGATTTGATCCCTACGAGTGCCTAACCAAGGATGCCAAAATAGGATGTTTTTAGGTATAGTATGAAGCACATGAAGGCATATGAATGGTCAAGATAGGAATCATCACCCCAAGTGATTTAAGTGAAAATATCTTATTAGTTCTTGGTTGGCATTAGCTTAATCAAATCCTTGCCAAGGTGATTAAGAGATTTTGAAATGAGTTTCATAAGTCTCTATAAAGCTAATGATCTAACTGCAACAACTAATATGGAGATCAATAAAAGTAGGCACTGCACCAAACTTTTATCATCTCCGGGATATATGATGAGGAAATGAATTACACTGAAAAACTGTACACTGAAAAGTTGTCAAAGAATCCTTTGACTCTCTTAACAATTGGGTGGCCATGATGCATTGCTAGATACCAATCATGGTCTATGGAATTGAATTAGTTAATTTAAAATTGAATATGATTCATTTAAATTAATTAATTAATAATACTATAATTCAATTCCATTGCCGACATGTTGAAAACTTAATGGGTCACACGCAAAGGTTGCAATTTGGATTAAATTGAGAGTGTGAAGATTTAAGTTAGATTTAAATCAAATTCTAGGTTTTAACTACTAAGGACATAATTAAAAAAGTTTAATTAGGTATTGGTTAAATATTATAATTAATATAATATTAAGGACTTATTTTGCAAATTTTAATAAGTTAAACCTAGATATAAATATCACATTATAGCCACTCTTTTCTATAGAGAGAAAAAACAAAAGAACAAAAAAAGGTTTCTCTCTTGAGTGCCGCCACTCTTGTGAAGTTTTTTTTTTTTTTTTTTGGAAGACTTTTCCTTTGATTCTTTGCTGGAAATCAAAGAAGAAAAGAGGATAAATCATTGTCTACTTGCTAGCACAAGCTCGTGGCATAAAGCTCTCTCATTGATAAGGATCCGTTGCAATCGTGTGTGCAACGTTGGAGGCCAAGCGATTGAGTGGCCGAGATTCTTTCACACAAAAGGTGTTCATGTTTTGTCACCAAAAGGAATCCATTTGATTACAATATCACTTGGAAAGGTAAAACTTTTTTTAATTTTATGTGGTGCTTAACTTTGCATTAAACAACCCAAGTGATCCAAAGGTAAGAGGCATGATTTTTATTTTATTTTAATTTTTTTTATTCCGCTACGTTGATGCTCTAATCATACCGTTCCTAGTACATGGTACATAAATAGGTGAGTGCTATAATACTCAGTGAGTTGTACATATAAACAAAATCATGCATATATATAATCACATAATAAATATTACACTTTCGGTGCAACCATGTAATCCAACAAACATCTCCAAACATAAGGCACATCATTATCCCTAAAACTTCCAATATGAGGGCATGTCATCATCCTCAATGTCTCCAAAGATCATCAAACATATCATTAGGCTTACCCTCGAAGCCGATCAAATTTATTCAAATCATTCTCCATAGCACATTCTAAATGCCAAAGTATCACATCATATTCATATCATATTTATGTAAGCCTCTCCATGGCTATCTTGTTGGCTCCATAAGTTTTTGATGATAATAAAACATTCCCACTCATTTATGTCTAACTATACTACTTGAGTGTGCAAGATGAAAATGTATGTCAATAATAAATTAATCACTGAAAAGCAAATATCAAAACTCACAAGAATAAGGAGTTACAAATGAGCCACAAAACAGAAGCCTCTTAGTCGGATGATCAATAGAGTTAGTCAGCTAAAATTCAAAAGTGAAGTTGGTCGGTTCAAGGATAGTAAGCTCTTAGTCGGTTGAGGCCTTACCCAATTGACTAAAACAGTAAAGCAGATTGTGAGATAGAGAGGACTTAGTTGACCAAGAAGCATGGTTAGTCAACTAAGAGCTCACTGCCAGAGAATTCAATTTCAAGACAAAGAAGACTTAATCGACTAAGAAGCATGGTTAGCCAACTACGAGCATATTGTCTAAAAATTTGAATTTGAATGCTAGGAGACAGACTAACGACTATAATTGACTCCAAACTATTTCTAACAGTCTAAAGCTATCAACATCCATCAGATTTGGCTTTTCAAGTATAAAACACACCCCCAACGGCTAAGAAGAAGATAAGTTGCTTTCGAGATCAAAAAGAGCTCAAAAATATCAAAAACTTTCTCCATCCTTCTTGCACTTCTCTCAAATCTTTATAATAGAGTTAAGCACTTCATCTTGTATCATTTAAATTAGGTTAGTGATCATAGGTACTTCTCTATATCTTTTCTTCTTGATTACTTAGAGTGTTCGAGTCACTCTAAGAGGATTAATCAAGCTTGGGTTAGCTTGATTGGTTGTATAGGTTCTAACTCAGCCTAAGAAAAGTTAGATTTAGGTTTTGGTTGATCTTAGGAAAAACCATTGTTAAAGGTTGTAGCTGAGCCTATGAAAAGCCATTGTAAAAGCTTGGTGGAAGCTTGGGAATTCCACCATTTATAGTGATTTGGTTTAGAAAATCCTTGATTGGAAGATCAAAGTAATGGATATAGGTCAAAAAGACCGAACCACTATAAATCTTTGTGCATTGTCTACCCTCTTTATATTTTAGTTCATTTCTCTTTCAATCATTCTTTCCTCTGGAATTTAAGTTTTCATGATTGACCTTTAACTTGCGCTCAATTAGAAGTCAAGATTAGTGACATTCACAAAGTGTTATTCACCCCCCCTCTAACACACTTCTTTGGGACCAACAAGTGATATCAAAGCCTAACCCTCATTCTTAAGGTCTAAGACCATTTAGGAAAATCCAAATGGCTTTTCAAAAATCTGTAGTTGTTGAGGGATAGTCCACAAACAAACCACCTCTATTTAATAGATCAAACTACCTTTATTAGAGCACTAGAATGTCAATCTACATAAGGGCAATAGATTATGAAATGTGGAATGCAATCACTAATGGACCTTTCATCCCCTCGACCATAAATGTTGTGACCAATGAAATGATTCCTAAGCTAAGTTCTGAATGGACTGAAGCTGAAACCAAAAAGGTTCGGACAAACTTTAAGGCAATAAACACTCCACATTGTGCCTTGACCCCTATTGAGCTTAACAAAGTGTCAAGTTGTGCCACTGCCAAACAAGTTTGGGACAAACTTAGAATTATCCATGAAAGGACTTCACAAGTCAAGGAGTCTAAAATAGCTCTTCTAACTCACAACTACAAAATGTTCAAGATGGAACTTGGTGAAGACATCACCAACATGCTTGATAAGTTCACTAACATTACCAATAAACTCAGCCAGTTAGGTAAGCCAATCCCCAAACATGAATTTATGAAAGACTTCTTAGAAGCCTACCTAAAACTTGAAAGCCAAAAGTGACTACTATTCGAAAAGCTAAGAATTTAAATGTCATCACTCTTGATGAAATATGCGACTCTCTTCTTACTCATGAGTTAGAGCTTAAAGAAAAAAAAAGAAGAAGAAGACAAGAGAAAAGCAAAAAAAAGGAAAAAAAGCATTACTTTAAAGCAAGCACTCTTGAAGAAGAATTAGATAACTTATCATGTGATGATGATGAAGAATTGACAATGGTAGCAAGAAGATTCAGAAAACTTATGGGACAAAGAGATAGAAGACTGGCAAAGAAAAGCTACAAAAGATATCAGAGTTCTTCGTGAAAAACCAGAAATAAAAATGAATCGAATAAGAAGGAAGATGTTATATGTTTTAAGCGTAAGAAACCTGGACACTTCAAATCAGAATGCCTTTTGCTGAAGGAAGAAACTCCCAAGAAAAATAAAAAATCTAAGAAAGCTATGGTGGCTGCAACTTGGTCTGACAGTGATGCATCAAGCTTACAAAGTGATGAAGAGAAAGTGGAAGAAAGAGCAAACCTATGTCTGATGGCAAAAAATGATGAATCCAAGGTATCTTCTGCTCCTTGTGTTATTTTAATTGATGAAATTCAAGAAGAATATGAATGCCTCTATGATGAGTTTGAAACACTTGCATCAAAATATAAGGCTTTAAAAAGAAAGACCACATTTCTTGAGAATGATTTAGAAAAGATAAAACATGATTTTAACTCTATTTTTGAACAAAGAAATTTTTTTTCAAACTGAACTAGAACACTCTAAAACCAATTTTGAAGTTCTGATATTGGAACTTGAAAACAGAACTGAAGCATTACAAAAGGCAATTGATGAAAATACTGCTTTTCAAGGCTTGAGTAAAGAAGCATCAAGAAAAAATACAAACTTTAAGAAAAATTATGATGGTTGCTCATCTAGACGTTATGTTTGTAGAAGAATAGGTCATTTTTCTTATGACTGTTATAAAAGAAAAAGCACTCAAAGATCAAAATGATTTGGGTACCAAAAGGTTCCTATGTAGCAACTAACCTTCAAGGTATGGGTACCTGTTAAGAAAAACTAAAAATCTGTCTTGCAGGTTGAGCCAAACCAAGAAGGCATATGTTCAAAAGCACAACTAAAGCAAAAGGAACCATGGTACATGGATAAAGGCTACTCAAGACATATGACAGGAAATGAAATGTTGTTTGCTCAACTACATAAGAAAAAAGGAGGTACTGTATCTTTTAAAGATGATTCAAAAGGTAGAATTCAGGGTATAGGAACCATTGGTAAGAATTCCCATGCTCAAATTAATCATGTGTTGTTTGTTAAAGTTTTAAAGCATAATCTATTAAGTATCAGTCAACTATGTGATATAGGATTTAAAGTGTGTTTTGATTCACATAAATGTGAATTTATAGGTATTAGTTCCAACAAAACTGCATTTGTATGAAAAGAATCAAAAACATGTACATCATATTTCTTGAAGATCTTGAGCTAGAATGTGAGTCATGTCTTATGGTAAATGATAGAAATGATAGTTGGCTGTGGCATTGAAGACTTGGACATGCAAGCATGCATACTATTTCAAAACTAGTTAGAAGAAATCTAGTTGTTGGATTACTTGAAATTAAATTCAAAAATTATCAGATTTGTGATGCTTGTCAACTAGGGAAACAAGTTAGAACATCTTTCAAATCCAAAAATATGGTGTCAACCTCTAGACCTTTTCAGTTATTGTATATAGATATATTTGGTCCAATCAACATAACTAGCTTAGGAGGTAAATCATATGGTTTTGTGATAGTTGATGACTTCTCAAGGTGTACTTGTGTCTACTTCCTAGCTCACAAAAATGATGCATTGCCTACATTTGCCAATCACTGTAAAAGAGTTCAGAATGATAAAGGACTTCTCATTGTTAGCATTAGAAGTGATCATGGAGGTGAGTTTGAAGGAGATGAATTTGAAAACTTTTGCAATGAAAAAGGATTTGATCATAACTTTTCAGCACGTAGAACACCTCAAAAAAATGAGGTTGTTGAGAGAAAAAATCGAACTCTAAAAGAAATGGCTTGAACCATGCTTTGTGAAAACAATCTACCAAAGTATTTTTGGGTAGAAGTTGTCAATACAACAGCCTATATCCTTAACAGGGTTTCAATAAAAGCTATGATATCCAAAACTCCCTATGAATTATACAAAGGCAGAAAACCAAACATTTCTCATTTCAGAAGCTTTGGCTGTAAATGCTTTGTTTTGAACAATGGAAAACATTTCTTGGAAAATTTGATGCTAAGAGTGATGAGGCAATATTTCTTGGGTATGCATTGAACTCAAAAGCTTACAGAATTTTTAACAGAAGAACTTTAACCATTAAAGAATCTATCCATGTTGTTTTTGATGAAACTAATGCCTTGCAAAAGAAAGTAATGGTTGATGACAATTGATAACTCTATGATATTGAGTTATTTAAGCTTAATTTTAATAATAATTTGGCTAGGTTTTTATAGAAATGCATAGAAATTAGTAGGTTTTATTTAATTATTTTAAATTAGTTATTTTAGGTGAGTCAATCTAATTTTGATTAATTTTATGCTTAATTTGGTATTGATATGATTAAGATAGGTTGTTATTGATTTACTTGTGCTTTTGTAGGTGTTTGAAAGAAGAATTTTAATGGAAGAAGGAGAGCAATTTCGAGATGCAGACTTCCAATGTATATGTTTCTGTATTTTGACCATAACTTTCTCTACAGATCTTTAAATGAAGTGATTCTTTAACCATTGGAAATATAGGAGAAAGATCTACAACTTGTCTGTTTACCACTTTACCCAGTTCGGCCTGTAAGATGGTCAAAAATCTTATCAAAGCTGACACACTGCAGCAGTCCTAGAGCAATTACGATTTCTGTTAAATAATTTGGCAAAACTGCGACTTACATAGTTTGATGAGGAAATCCCCACTGAAATTGACTTTTTTCTTCACCCAACTTGGTCTAACTTCAAAGCCTATAAAAACAACCTTTCAAAAGACTTAAAAGGAGAGAAGAAACACCAAATTAACATCTGAGAGTCAAGGCAAAGAGTCATTGAAGCTAAGAAGAATTTGTAGAATTCAAGGAGATTTGAAGATCAAGAATACAATTCTTGAGGTTTTCTATATTTTCTTTTATTCTCTTATTTTCTTAGTTTTGTTTTAATGTTTAAATTTTATTCAATGATGATGTATAACTTGATGGGGAACTAAATTTTTAATCTAAGATTATGATTGAACTCAATTTATAGTCTGAATTAATTATCTCTCTTTTACTTATTTTTGATGGATTTAAGTTGTTTATTTTATTCTATTCTTAATGCTTCTAATTGTCTGATCACCAAATAGATTGCATTGGAAACGTAGGTTAAACCTTGACGAAGGAGATTTAGGTAAACCTTGAATAGAATAGCGTATGATCGAATACACTTAGTTAGTTAAGTGGATTGATTTGCATATAGGGTAGACATACACCTATAAGCCATACGTAGCCAAGATTAGAGCACAAACTTAATGAATCTTTCTTCAATTTAATTTGCATAGACATATAGTAAATTAATTAAGAGAGATATTTTTATAAGAAACTCGACAGAGACTTATAAATAATTTAGGACTCTAGGTTAGCAACTTGATCCATTAAACTAAGTTAAGAGAGAGGGACATTAATCAGATAAAGTATTGAGGGATATCATAATCTTAGGTCTGTTAATCACTAGAAGTAAAATTTGTTGATATATTAGTTTTAGTTTTAGTTTTTAGTTTATTAATTTAAATTTTTCTTTTCAATTTTAATTTGTTTAGATAAAATTAAGGTGTGTTAATTTTAGTAGTTAACTGTAAGGATTAATTCAATTCTCTGTGGAATCGACACTCTACTTCATTACTATATTACTTGTTAATGATACATGCACTTGCGTGAGAAATCAACAACAAGTTTTTGATACCGTTACTGGGGAATTTGATTTTTAATTCTTTCTTGTTAATATTAATACCAAGCATTCTTAATTTTAATCTAGACTTTTCTTTTATTTAATTTTCAGGAACTTTTGGTCGTTGTATGCGAAGAGCCCGAAATTTAGAAATTGTTCTTTTTGATCCTGAAATCGAAAAAACTTTTCATAGACTTTAGAAGAAAAATAAAAAAGTTTATGCTCCAAGTAAAACAATGGTTGATCAACAAGAGGAAGAGACCAAGCCTTTGAGAGATTATGCAGTCCCACAAGTACAAAATCTCCACTCTAGTATCCGAAAACCTCTTATTCAAGTCAACAATTTTGAAATTAAGCCATCAATTATTCAGATGATTCAGACTGCTGTTCAGTTTGGGGGTTTACCTAATGATGATCTGAATGCTCATACAATAAATTTTCTAGAATCTGCGATCCATTCAAGGTTAATGGTGTTACTGATGATGCCATAAGATTGAGGCATTTCCCTTTTTCATTGAGAGATAAAGCAAATAGTTGGTTAAATTTGCTTTCTGCTGGTTCCATTAATACTTGGGATGATTTGGCTCAAAAATTCTTAGCAAAATTCTTCCCACCTGCAAAATCAGCAAAGATGCCGAATGATATTACTTCTTTCATGCAATTTGATTTTTAATCACTATATGAAGCTTGGGAAAGGTATAAGGATTTCATGAGAAGATGTCATCACCATGGATTACCTAAGTGGCTCCAAGTTCAAAGTTTTTATAATGGTTTGCTTGGACCTTTTAGAACTTGTCACGACCCGAAACCTCCCTCAGGCCCATGACAATCGCCGCGACGTCCCGATTGACACTTATTATCCAAAATGCCAACCGGAACCCCGCAAGGCTTACATATCAGTTTTTTTTTCCTTTCCTGTGAGCAATCATTGTTAATTATCAAGTTTTTAGAGAATATACACTATTTTAGATCAAAAACAATCAAAATAAAATTTTCGCCACACAGGGGTATTTTGGTCATTTTTTTCTCAAAAATTTTGAAACTGGCTAAAACGTAATATACAAGTACAAAATACATAATTCATATTCAAAATGAGTTTAAAAGTCTAAAATCTTCATTTAAAACGAAATTACAGTTATTTGAATATAATAACAAAATAAAAGAAATATTAAGGGAAATATTCTATTTTCTTATAAAACAATATTTATTGAATTATACGTGAATAATTTTTATAGCGTAAAAGCTAAATAAATTTATACATACTGAAATACAGTAAGCCAAAATATTTAATTTAATTTACAATAACAAGAGGGCCCCCAAATAAACAAAAGCAAAGAGGACTGTGAACCTACGGTTTGGAAAATGCAGATCCAATGGTAGTCCTCGATGAGATCAGCTATATACAGTCTATACTAAACCTGAAATGGGTGGAAAGAAGTTGGGTGAGATTTTGCAATCCCAATGAGTAAACAGACATTATCATAAATATCTAAAGGCGAGTAAAATGGAGGCAAGTTTAAACAATAAATTTCAACCCATTTCATAATGTTTTCAATTTATTTCTTAAACCATAAAATATTTGTAATTTACCAAAACAATTGTTAAGGCTTATGTCTTTTATTAAAACAAGGCTCAAGCCAAAACTAATCCTCGGGGATACCTTGGCCGAGGCATCTAACCGAGTCCGCCAAGGGTGTTAAAATATTCACACGTGAAACATATTTTTATTTTTAAAAACCAGCCGTTCCTTGGCGTTGGCTGAGTTACACATTCACATGGGGGTTCGACGTGAAGTGAGCTCTAATACTACCCCAGGAGTTACCCTCCTCGCCTCTACAACCGGAGTAACTATATAACTGGGTTTACCGTGCCCCTCTAATAGGCAGTCCACGGAAACCCGTCACTGCAGTGACTAACCCACCAATTTTAATAAAATTTCGACAGTATAACGTGGCTTTTATTTATTTATCCAGCCTGCATAGTAAAATCAACTTACATAAATTTCCCAAATGCACTCACAAAATATAGCCACATATACTCATTTCTCATAAGCCATTCCTAGGAAAATATATATTTTTCAAGTCAATTTGCAGCCTCCAATTACTCAATTTCATAATCAATACAATATATTTTTATTTATCACATTTATTCCTAAAACATCAAAAATCCCGTTTTCATTTCATAAAATACATAAAGGGCATTTAAAAATAAACTCTAGATAATTTACAATAATAATAAGTTTACTCACAGTTTGTACAAACTAAAAGCTTTCTAAGCGCCCCGATCACTACTCGTCGGGTACGACTTCTTTGCCTTTTCCGGAAGGCTCTCCTCCTAGACACATTACAAAAATTTACACAATTCATCACATTGATGCTAAATCACTATATAATTAACTTAAATCCTATACTAATGCATGGTATGAAATGCAATAGCCTAAAACGGCTTAAACGCGGTATTAACCTATTTTTGGCACTTTGCCCGATAAATTGCTAACGCGCTCCATTTTAGCTCTAAATCATCCCATTCTCTCTCCAACATTTCTAACCATTAAATATCAGCCAATAACCTTCTAAAAACAACAAAATCAGCTCACTCCCTTCCTTGAAAAATTCGGCCAAAATGGGACATTAACTCGATTAATTTTCTACTTTGTTTTTCTATCACGTTTAATCGTTTTTCATCATTTTCTCTTCATTTCCCTTAGAATAAAATCAATTCATCATCATTGTACAGCATTGAGCATCCAGCCAAGAGTGGTTATTGTGAAAATTTAATGATTTCTTGGCCAATTTAATTTCTAAACACATTTAACTAACTAAAACTATCAATTTAACTAAAAATCAAAACCTAAAAATTTCAATTTCTCTCCCCTAGAATTTCGTCCAGACCTTGATATCACTTTTTGATCTCTCTCCTCAAGCATGATAAATGGAAATAAAGGCATAGGAAAGGTAGAAATCAAGTTAAAATCGAAAAATCTTACCGTTAGACGAGTAAACGGTCGAAAATCGCGAATTTCCCTTTGAATTTTCTTGTTTCTCTTTGGTTTTTCTTTTTTTCCTTCCTTTCCTCTCTATTTCCTCTCTTGTTCTTCCTTATGGCCGGCCAGCACTCAAAATTTGGGTTTAAATGGGCTGACTTTTCATTAAAATAATATTATTTCATTAAAAAAAATGCCACGTGTCACTTTCCCATTGGCCCATTTTTAAAATTTCATCCATTTGTTTCCAAATTTTCACCATATACTTGTCCCACATATCCATAGCTTAGATAAAATTCTCAGATTTATCCAAAGTCTCGGTGGAGTAATTTTTGAAATTTACACTTTTGCCCCCGTAAAAGTCAAAAATTACATTTTTGCCCCAAAAATTGAAAAATTGCCCATAGACATATTTTTCATCCCTTATACTCATACCATTCTCCAATTTGTCAAATTTGATCTAAATTCTCTCAAAATCTCAAATTTTGTCCGTGGGTGGCAAAATTACGATTTTGCCCCTACACTCCAAAAATCACCAGAATTAAACTTTTTCACTTCCTATCATTAAATTATACTCCAAATAGTTAATCTTGGTCAAAAATTTCACTCCATGATCAAATTATTATCTTAGGTGGCAAAATGACGATTTTGCCCTTGAATATCAAAATTTCTAATTTTACCCCAAATGAACCCTCGAACTTCGAACAATCATTTTTAGTCATTCCTTGACTATAAAATATTAAATTTCATCCTACAATTCCTATTTGAACTAGTTCGAGGTTAAATCAACTCAAGTGTACCATTAGGTACAATACCGAGTTTCGTCTATTCTTAGATGTTTTTCCTAGCATAATAACATACTACTCAGTGCATGTATGTCATGACATGTATTTATAGGGTCGGGTTTTACAATTCTACCCCCCTTAAAATAAAATTTTGACCTCAAAATTTCACTTACCAGATTCGACGAATAGATGGGGGTATTGGTTCCTCATCTGATGCTCTATTTCCCATGTCATTTCTTCCATTCGAGCACTTTTCCACAACACTTTGACCATTGAAATACTCTGGTTTCTCAGTACTCGATCCTTTCGATCCAAGATACTCACAGGTTGTACCTCGAACTTCAAATCGTCATGCAACTCGATCGGAGGTGCTTCGAGGACGTGAGAGGGATCTGGTACATATTTCTTAAGCATGGAGACATGAAAAACGTTGTGGATCCGATCTAACTCCGGAGGTAATTCTAACCGATAAGCCACTGGTCCAATCCTTTCAATGATTCGAAATGGTCCAATATATCTCGAGTTGAGCTTTCCCCTCTTCGCAAATCGAATCACACCTTTCATTATCCAATAAAACACCATAATTTATCATGATAGTATAATTAATAAGATTTAATACTTCAAAGTATTCAAATTATTACCTTTCCAAGGAGAAACCTTAAGAAAAACTTTATCATCGATCTCAAACTCCAAGTCTTTTCTCCGTTTATCTGCATAGCTCTTCTGCCTATCCTGGGCTACCTTTAGCCTTTCTCGTATAACCTTGATCTTGTCATTAGTTAGCTCGATCAATTCCACACTCACTAACTTTCTTTCACCCACTTCATCCCAACAAAGTGGAGTACGACATTTCCTTCCATATAAAGCTTCGTATGGTGCCATACCAATGCTAGACTGAAAGCTATTGTTGTAAGCAAATTCCACCAATGGCAAATGTCTGTCCCAACTCCCAATAAAGTCAATGACACAAGCCCGTAACATATCCTCTAAGGTCTGGATAGTCCTCCCTGACTGACCATCCCGTTTGTGGGTGAAAATTAGTGCTAAATTTCAATTTGGTTTCGAGAGCTTCTTGAAATTTTGGCCAGAATCGAGAAGTGAATCGAGGATCTCGGTCTGACACTATAGAAACGGGAACTCCATGTAGCCTCACAATCTCATCTATATAGAGCTGAGCCAGCTTCTCAATAGAGTATGTACTATGGACAGCTAAAAAGTGAGCGGACTTAGTCAACCGATCTACAATCACCCAGATCGCATCCTTTCCCCTCTGTGTCCGCGGCAATCCCAAAACAAAATCCATAGTTACATGCTCCCATTTCCACTCGGGAACAGGTAAAGACTGAAGTGTACCTGCTGGCCTCTGATGCTCCGCCTTAACTTGCTGACATACGAGACACTTTGCTACGAATTCTGCTACGTCTCGCTTCATACCCGGCCATCAATAATTCTCCCTGATAGTCCTATACATCTTGGTGCTTCCGGGATGTAATGCATAGGCAGATGAATGGGCTTCTTCCATGATCGTTTGTCTCAACTGGTTTCCCTCAGGAACACAAACTCGATCTCGAAACATCAAGACGTTATCCTCTCCAAATCTGAACTCACTGACTCCCTCATCGGTC
The DNA here is from genome assembly GCF_053813885.1 of Theobroma cacao. Taxonomy (NCBI): domain Eukaryota; kingdom Viridiplantae; phylum Streptophyta; class Magnoliopsida; order Malvales; family Malvaceae; genus Theobroma; species Theobroma cacao. The sequence continues at coordinate 11,142,616 of NC_142646.1, forward strand.
AGTTTTTGAATTTCTTTTCTTAACTCATCATCAGACCTCTGAATGTCCTTGATCTGATTAAGTAACGAAGGTCGCACAATGAAGTTTGCCAATAAGGATCCATCCTCACCATTTCTCAATTGGACCCCAAGAGATTTCATCTCTATTAATGCTGAAAAATAACAACTCTAAAGTGCTGCTAAAGACGATGAAGACTTACGACTTAAGGCATCAGCTACAACGTTCGCCTTTCCCGGATGATAGTCTATCACCAAGTCATAATCTTTTATCAACTCCAACCATCGCCTTTGCCTCAAATTAAGCTCTTTTTGGGTGAGCAAATATTTTAAACTCTTGTGATCCGTAAATATCCGAAAATGCTCACCATACAAGTAATGCCACCAGATTTTTAAAGCAAACACCACTGCTGCTAACTCTAAATCATGGGTAGGGTAATTTGCTTCATGCCTCTTTAGTTGTCTAGAAGCATAAGCCACAAATTTTTCATCCTGCATCAATACGCACCCCAGCCCCAACTTTGAGGCATCACTATATACTACAAATCCCTTACCATTAACAGGAAGTGTTAAAACGGGAGCGGAGGTTAACCGGTTCTTTAGCTCCTGAAATCGATTCTCACAAACATCATCCCACACAAACTTAACTCCCTTACGAGTTAGACGGGTCAAAGGAGCTGCTATTAAGGAAAACCCCTGAACAAACCTCCGATAATAACCGGCTAATCCGAGGAAACTACGAATCTCCGTCACTGTCTTAGGTTGCTCCCATTGTAAAATTGCCTCTACTTTCTTAGGATCAACATATAGTCCAGTTCTTGATACTACGTGTCCCAAGAATACCACTTCCTGTAACCAAAACTCACACTTCGAAAACTTTGCATACAACTGTCTTTCCCTCAAAGTTTGTAATACTATACGCAAGTGGGCAGCGTGCTCATCATTATCTCTCGAGTAAACCAGTATGTCATCAATGAACACAATAACAAACTTGTCCAAGTAAGGGTGGAACACCCTATTCATGAGATCCATAAAAGTTGCCGGTACGTTAGTTAACCCGAAAGGCATGACCAAGAACTCATAATGACCGTACCGAGTCCTGAACGCTGTCTTGGGTACATCCTGTTCTTTAATCCTCAACTGATGATACCCAGACCTTAGATCAACCTTGGAAAATACTGTAGCTCCCTGTAATTGATCGAAAAGATCATCAATCCTCAGTAACGGATACTTGTTCTTAATGGTCATTCTGTTAAGCTGTCGGTAATCGATACATAACCGAAGTGTACCGTCTTTCTTTTTCATAAATAAAATCGGTGCTCCCCATGGAGATATACTAGGGCGTATAAAACCCATGTCCACCAACTCTTGCAATTGTACTTTCAACTCCTTCAACTCTGTCGGAGCCATTCTATATGGAGGGATAGAAATAGGTGCGGTACCCGAAAGTAAATCAATAGGGAACTCAAGCTCTCGATCAGGAGGCAGTCCCGGTAAATCATCAGAAAATACATCAGGAAACTCACTTACTATCGGGATATCCTCTAACTTAGGTTCCCCCTTTGAAGTATCAATTACGTATGCCAAATAAGCCGGATACCCTTTTGGCACTAATTTCGAAGCTTTGATGGCTGAGATTACACAGGACGGTAATACTCGACGTTTCCCTACAAACACAATTTCTGCTCCCTCTGAATTTCGGAGAACAACTTCCTTTCGGAAACAATCCACGTTTGCCTGATGTGCAGTTAACCAGTCCATACCCAATATTAGATCAAAATCCAGGATCTCTAGAGGAATTAAGTCACCCCTAAATTCTTCCTCGCCTACCCTTACCCCACAGTCTCTATAACAACTGTTTCTAACTAGCTTTTCTCCTAAAGGGGTGTGAATTACAATTTCTTCCTCTAATGGTGACAAGTTTCTATCAGCAATTGATGCAAATGTGGTGCTCACATAAGACCTATCTGAGCCAGAATCTATCAAAACATAAGCATCTTTATCAAATAAAGACATAGTACCTGCCGCTGCTCCAGGTCGGACCTGTGCCTCATCTTCTGTCACAGCGAAAACTCTTGTCGAGGTATGAGTCTGTGGTCTCGAAGGTGGATGTGCCGGCGTATTACTCTCCACATTGGACCGTATGGCCACTCCCTATCTCGGTGGCAACCCAGAAGAATCTCTCCTCTGTATATCAGTGCGAGCTGGTGAAGATGATGCAACTACCGTGGCTCGTCCTAACCGTGGGCAATTACTCCTAATATGACCCGTCTGTCCATATTGGAAACATCTTGTTGGCTCTCTACATAGCCCACTATGATAATTCTCATAATTTCTGCATCTGTCAGAACCTCCAAAACTCTTCCCAGAACCAGTCATAGCAGATCTGCTAAACCTCGAAAGTCTCTGCTGTGATGGTGGAAATGGAGGTCGAGGAGCTGTCACGGAAACAGAAGTAGTGCTCCCTGAAGTCGTTGAGTCCTTGCCTCTTTTTACTGGCTGACTAGAAGACATACCAGGATTCCTCCTTTTTGCAAACTCAGTCCGTATCCTCCTATTCTCAATCGCGAGCTTCTCAGCCCGTAAAGCCATCTGTACCACCTCCTTATGTGGCTCCCTACCAATCACTGTCATTCGCTCTCTAATCTCATTACGGAGCCCTTCCTCGAAATAGCTGGCCTGATCCTGCTCAGATTTCACCAGATCCGGCACATATAATATCAACTCGTTAAAACGAGTCTCGTACTCCTCTACAGTTAGATTTCCCTGTTTCAAACTCAGAAATTCTCTCTTCTTTTCTTTCTGATGGAAATAAGTGAAATACTGACCATCGAATTCCCTGAGAAAATCAGACCATGTCTGAGGAGTAGCGAAACGGGACTTCACCGAATTTCACCAAGTACGAGCCCTCTTCTCTAATAATCTCGTAGCCACCATCAGCTTCATGTCGTCGTCTAATCTCATATCAGAGAAAGTCTCTGAAACCTGATTAATCCAGTCCTTTGCCACCGTGGCATCCAACTCACCCCGTGAAAGATACACAACCCAATTGCCTAGCCTCCTTCAGCTTCTTAGAAATGGATACATCCTGTACTGGTGGTGGAACTAAAAGAGTAGTTGGAGGCACTACAGGTGGAACTTGACCAGTCTGAGCTTGACCAGCCATTGCTGCAAAGAAAGCTGCCAATGCTTGTGCTGCCTCAGTAGGCATGGCGGGAATACCCGTAGGTGGCTGAGGAGATGGAGGATGTGGAGGACTATCGGCCTGCTCAGCAGCAGGTGCTGCCCGAAGGGTAGATGCAGCTGATTCCTCCTCTACTGTATTTGGCTGATGACGTTGGGAACGACCTTTTCCCCTCCCAACCGATCTAGTGAGAGGTGGACGTCCGCGTCGAGGAGGCATTGTAATCTATAAAAAATACGAGCAAGTTTAGGTAACCTTAGGCTCTATATGCAGATGCATACATTCTATTCAACCTAACCTAACTTAACTTAATCCGGGGCCACACTGATATTGTAAATTTTCAAAACAACTTTAAAACTAAAAACTTTGATCTTTAAAACCAAAAGCTCTGATACCAATCGAATTGTCACGACCCGGAACCTCCCTCAAGCCCATGACAATCGCCGCGACGTCCCGATTGACACTCATTATCCGGAATGCCAACCGGAACCCCGCAAGGCTTACATATCAGTTTTTTTTCCTTTCCTGTGAGCAATCATTGTTAAATATCGAGTTTTTAGAGAATATACACTATTTTAGATCAAAAACAATCAAAATAAAATTTTCGCCACACAGGGGTATTTTGGTCATTTTTTTCTCAAAAATTTTGAAACTGGCTAAAACGTAATATACAAGTACAAAATACATAATTCATATTCAAAATGAGTTTAAAAGTCTAAAATCTTCATGTAAAACGAAATTACAGTTATTTGAATATAATAACAAAATAAAAGAAATATTAAGGGAAATATTCTATTTTCTTATAAAACAATATTTATTGAGTTATACGTGAATAATTTTTATAGCGTAAAAGCTAAATAAATTTATACATACTAAAATACAGTAAGTCAAAATATTTAATTTAATTTACAATAACAAGAGGGCCCCCGAATAAACAAAAGTAAAGAGGACTGTGAACCTACGGTTTGGAAAATGCAGATCCAATGGTAGTCCTCGATGAGATCAGCTATATACAGTCTATACTAAACCTGAAATGGGTGGAAAGAAGTTGGGTGAGATTTTGCAATCCCAATGAGTAAACAGACATTATCATAAATATCTAAAGGCGAGTAAAATGGAGGCAAGTTTAAACAATAAATTTCAACCCATTTCATAATGTTTTCAATTTATTTCTTAAACCATAAAATATTTATAATTTACCAAAACAATTGTTAAGGCTTATGTCTTTTATTAAAACAAGGCTCAAGCCAAAACTAATCCTCGGGGATACCTTGGCCGAGGCATCTAACCGAGTCCGCCAAGGGTGTTAAAATATTCACACGTGAAACATATTTTTATTTTTAAAAACCAGCCGTTCCTTGGCATTGGCTGAGTTACACATTCACGTGGGGGTTCGACGTGAAGTGAGCTCTAATACTACCCCAGGAGTTACCCTCCTCGCCTCTACAACCGGAGTAACTATATAACTGGGTTTACCGTGCCCCTCTAATAGGCAGTCCACGGAAACCCGTCACTGCAGTGACTAACCCACCAATTTTAATAAAATTTCGACAGTATAACGTGGCTTTTATTTATTTATCCAGCCTGCATAGTAAAATCAACTTACATAAATTTCCCAAATGCACTCACAAAATATAGCCACATATACTCATTTCTCATAAGCCATTCCTAGGAAATTATATATTTTTCAAGTCAGTTTGCAGCCTCCAATTACTCAATTTCATAATTAATACAATATATTTTTATTTATCACATTTATTCCTAAAACATCAAAAATCCCGTTTTCATTTCATAAAATACATAAAGGGCATTTAAAAATAAACTCTAGATAATTTACAATAATAATAAGTTTACTCACAGTTTGTACAAACTAAAAGCTTTCTAAGCGCCCCGATCACTACTCGTCGGGTACGACTTCTTTGCCTTTTCCGGAAGGCTCTCCTCCTAGACACATTACAAAAATTTACACAATTCATCACATTGATGCTAAATCACTATATAATTAACTTAAATCCTATACTAATGCATGGTATGAAATGCAATAGCCTAAAACGGCTTAAACGCGGTATTAACCTATTTTTGGCACTTTGCCCGATAAATTGCTAACGCGCTCCATTTTAGCTCTAAATCATCCCATTCTCTCTCCAACATTTCTAACCATTAAATATCAGCCAATAACCTTCTAAAAACAACAAAATCAGCTCACTCCCTTCCTTGAAAAATTCGGCCAAAAATGGGACATTAACTCGATTAATTTTCTACTTTGTTTTTCTATCACGTTTAATCGTTTTTCATCATTTTCTCTTCATTTCCCTTAGAATAAAATCAATTCATCATCATTGTACAGCATTGAGCATCCAGCCAAGAGTGGGTATTGTGAAAATTTAATGATTTCTTGGCCAATTTAATTTCTAAACACATTTAACTAACTAAAACTATCAATTTAACTAAAAATCAAAACCTAAAAATTTCAATTTCTCTCCCCTAGAATTTCGTCCAGACCTTGATATCACTTTTTGATCTCTCTCCTCAAGCATGATAAATGGAAATAAAGGCATAGGAAAGGTAGAAATCAAGCTAAAATCGAAAAATCTTACCGTTAGACGCGTAAACGGTCGAAAACCGCGAATTTCCCTTTGAATTTTCTTGTTTCTCTTTGGTTTTTCTTTTTTTACTTCCTTTCCTCTCTATTTCCTCTCTTGTTCTTCCTTATGGCCTGCCAGCACTCAAAATTTGGGTTTAAATGGGCTGACTTTTCATTAAAATAATATTATTTCATTAAAAATGCCACGTGTCACTTTCCCATTGGCCCATTTTTAAAATTTCATCCATTTGTTTCCAAATTTTCACCATATACTTGTCCCACATATCCATAGCTTAGATAAAATTCTCAGACTTATCCAAAGTCTCGGTGGAGTAATTTTTGAAATTTACACTTTTGCCCCCGTAAAAGTCAAAAATTACATTTTTGCCCCAAAAATTGAAAAATTGCCCATAGACATATTTTTCATCCCTTATACTCATACCATTCTCCAATTTGTCAAATTTGATCTAAATTCTCTCAAAATCTCAAATTTTGTCCGTGGGTGGTAAAATTACGATTTTGCCCCTACACTCCAAAAATCACCAGAATTAAACTTTCTCACTTCCTATCATTAAATTATACTCCAAATAGTTAATCTTGGTCACAAATTTCACTCCATGATCAAATTATTATCTTAGGTGGCAAAATGACGATTTTGCCCTTGAATATCAAAATTTCTAATTTTACCCCAAATGAACCCTCGAACTCCGAACAATCATTTTTAGTCATTCCTTGACTATAAAATATTAAATTTCATCCTACAATTCCTATTTGAACTAGTTCGAGGTTAAATCAACTCAAGTGTACCATTAGGTACAATACCGAGTTTCGTCTATTCTTAGATGTTTTTCCTAGCATAATAACATACTACTCAGTGCATGTATGTCATGACATGTATTTATAGGGTCGGGTTTTACAGAACTACCATTGATGTTGCCGCTAGAGGTGCACTTATGAGTAAATCCATTTATGAGGCTTATGATTTGCTCGAAAAGATAGCTTCTAATAATTATCCATGGCCATCTGAAAGATTGGGTACAAGAAAAATTGTTGGAATTCATGAATTAGATGTGATAAACACTATCTCTACACAATTGACCTCTCTCGCAAAGAAAATAGATAAATTGAGTGTTAATGTTGTTCAGAACTCTTTTGTGACATGTGGATTTTGTGGGGAAGGACATTCCAATGACAATTGTCCCATCTATTCTGAGTCTTGTCAATTTGTTGGAAATACGCAACAGAACAATCCTTATTCCAACACTTATAATCCTGGTTGGAGGAATCATCCTAATTTTTCATGGAATAACAGCCAAGGATACTCATCAATGGCTATGTCAAACTTTCCCTCTAGATTTCCATCTAGAGCTCTTATGATAGAGAAAAGCCTTCAATGGAGGATATGTTCATGCAATTCATGACAAAGACTGATGCATTCATAATAAAGACTGATGCAGTTATGATAAGGACTGATGCCTCCATTCAAAATCAAGCAGCGTCAATTAGAAATCTAGAGATACAAGTAGGCCAACTTGCCAGTACTTTAAATACTAGACCTTAAGGTCCCTTACCAAGTGATACTGAACCCAACCCAAGAAGAGAAGGTAAAGAACATTGCAATGCAATCACTCTCCGCAATGGAAAAGAGGTACGTAAAGAGGTAAGTAATCAAGCATTAAATCTTGAGATTTCAATTCAATCTGATGAGAAAGAAATTGAAAAATATGTTGGAAAAAAATTTCTTTATTTATTTTCTTTTTAGTTACTTTTATTATTTATTTTATTTCTCTACATTAATTATTTTTTTGTAGTAAAAAAAATCCTCCAAGAGGTAATGAAGATGATAACAATAAATAGCAGGATTAGAGCTTCTCAAAAATTCATCCAATCATCAGGGGAGTATTCTTTACTTTTCCTTTATTTTTTCTAACATTAAGGACAATGTTTAGTTTAAGTTTGGGGGGGTGAATTTATTTTTCTGATGGTGAATATTTTGTGAAGTTTTAAATTTAATTTTATGTGCATGTTTATCTAGATTTATAAATAATTTAGGATTAGTTGGTAAAAGAATTTAATTTTTGTTGAATTTTAGGAATCTAGAGTAAAGTTGTGCTAATTTTTTCAATGATTTTTTTTATCCAATGATGATAACTAGTTGTCTTAAATTCTTAACTTTTTGTGAATAAGGTTTTTGTTTGATTCATGCTAATTTTTTTGTTAAGTATTATTGTTAGGATGTGATTTCCATAATTTTGAGCACTATATCTTTTACTTTGAATTATTATGAATATTTAGAGAAGGTTTATATTAATGAGAATTTTAGATTATGTCATGAATTCTAGAATTTACTTGATTTTCTATTGAGGCGAAATCTTAGGCAATACTTAGTTAGGGAGATGATCTAAGGCATCTTTAGACAGTTTAAGCCTAAAAAGCCAACCTTGTTAAATTTTTATCCCTAGTATACCCCTTTTGAGTTTAATTTCCCTTTTTCTTTGTTTAACTACAAAATAATTGAGCTTAGCCTTAAAACTAAATTTCCAATTTTGCAACTATAGACACTAGTTATTTAGTTTCTTTCTTCATTTGTCTACTTTTCGTAATGTAGATACCCTTATTTTTTTTATATTCCATTTTTATTATTCATATTATTATTATTTAAGTTAAGTCCAAAGATTAGGGCTTTGAGCACCTCAAGCATTGTATTAGTAAGTCCAATTAAGGAGCAGTGGACTTACAATCAAGCCCAAAGTTTGAACCAATTACTAAAAACAAGCCCAATGTAATTAAAGCTAAGCTAAAATAGATCAAACAAGGTTAACACTAATAAATTAAGATCAGGACTAACTACACTTAAGAACCTTCTGAAAAGTAAAAAAAAATGAATGAAATGAAAAAAAAAAACAAAGCTGTACGACTGGCAGGGTGCGGACGCACCATGCCAGGCACAATATGCTATTCCAAACGTGAAAAATTCACATATGACAGAAGGTGGAGAATGGCACTCCTGAAATCATAATCAGGTATAAAAACGTTATAGTAGTAGCTATAAATAGAGAATGGCAGCCAAAAATCAAAACCAAGAAAAAACCCTAGTCTAGCAGCCATAACCACAATCCACAACCAAAAAATACAAAAAAAAAATACAATGAAAAAGGATAAAAACAGGGTAGTTTGGTTTAGGATTTCTTTTTTTTAGTTTAGGATTAAAGGGATAAATTTTTATTTTTGGTTCTAGTGTGGGATTTTTGGTGGTAGGAAGCCGGCAAAGTAATATTAAGGGGGTTTTGGTAACTAGGTGGCCGCTTAAAAAAGGGAGAAGATCGGAGTTATTTGGACAGATTTAGATTCGATCGGCATAAAAAGAGATAAAAGGGAAGGTCCGAGCGGCGATAAAGGATAGAAAGGGGGAAAGCTGATCAACGATTTTTTGAGAGATCTAGAAGCTTTTTTTTAGGGGCCATTTGCAGACTGTCGGCAAGAGGGTGAAGAAAGTTTGTAGCAGTTTGGAGGGGTTTAGGGTTCGTTTTAGGTGAGGTTGGCAAAGGGACATGATCTGTCGATCATCGGCGAAGGAATGAGTGAAAGAAATTAGAGGAAAGGTTTAGAGAGAGGTAAGGGAATCGACGGGTAGAGAGAGAAACAAAAAAGGGAAAATGGGGAAAGAGAAGAGAAAAAGAGGGCTTTATAGCTAGGGTTTGGAGGGCTTAAAACTACGTTGTTTTATAACTCACCAAGAGTCCTTTCTAATCCCTCCAACGACGCCGTTTTGGTGCACCAAGGGCTGCTAAACAAGGCACTAAACAGTGCGGTATAGCGTGGGTCGTGGGGCAAGCCAATCGATTTGGGCTAACCCAACCTAGTCAGGTAACATCTTGTCCCTTTAGTTTGATGGATCCATGATGATTTGGGTTATGGTGTTTTAATCTGTTTGGGTTTAACTTGCCTTATTTGTTTAAAATTCTATTACTTAATGTAAGGTTAATTCTAGATTACTTTGACATAATATTCTAAAAATTCCTAGGTAATAATTTTTTAGAGTTAAGAAATTAATATGAACAAAAAAACAAACAAAATAATAATAGCAAAAGCAATAAGGTAAAAATATGATAAGATAATAATAATAATAGAATATGTTTAGTTATAGAAAAGATTTAAATTTAGGAGAATATTTATTAAAAATATATAAATCTTGGCAAATGAAACATGTATATAAAACAGAAAAAAAATAAATGTCTAAATAAGGAATACTTGTAGTAATGGATTTAATTTTAGTTAGAAAAATAAATCAAAAGAAGGATATAAAGAAAAAATAAAAAAGGATATAGGAGTAAGTAAATGATTAATGATAATAAATAAATAAATAAATAAGTAAAATAAAAAATATATAAAAGTATGATAATAAAATAAAAGAAAAAGTAAATGTTTATCAACAAGGGTTAAAATGGTGAAGTTAAAAAAATAAATAATATATAAATAATAATAGTAAATAAAAAATATTAATAATAATAATAAAATTTATCTTGTGGGGTCAATATTAATCAATATGATGGTATATAAATTGAATCTTAAAGACACCACAAAGTTAATTATAATAGTACCGATGAAGGGGTGATTGGCCGGGACGCGAGGAGTTGCAATTCTAAACTAATTTTCCCTAGGCTCGGAACCCAAATTAGGGCTCCACCAGGACACTGGGAGGGCTTCGATTTTGAGGTTTTGAGATTTTTTTTAATTTTAAATAAGTAAAAATTACTGTACAATAAATTAGTCAAACAAAATATAAATACAAATATGGCATATATAAGAGAATAGATGACATATATTTAAGTTGTCCAAAGATAAAAATGAAAATTTGTGAAAATGGCAATACTCATGACAATAAATAAATTGATAAATAACTAAAATATTCAATGATGGAAAATTCGAAATAATAAATATGTTTAAAACATAAAATCTAAATATCTAGCTGTATAAAATATATATAGTAATAAATTTATAAGTGTTATGAAAAGGAAATAAGGTAGATAATAAAAAGAAAAAATAAAATCAAAATATATATATAATAATGAAATAGAATATCTTGCTATAGGTTTTGAGTGAAAAAAATTATTTACATAGTAAAAATGTACACCCAAATAACATAGAAATATAGATAATTCATAATATGTATGATTATAAAAGGGAGATATAGAGAAAGAGAATCCATAAGAAATAGCAAGGAAGACATAGGAGAACTTAGAAATAAAAAAACTAATAATGAACTTCACAAGCATAGCATATAATTTCTATCGCATCATGCATGTCATGGCATATAGCTATTCTTGTTTACAAGTATAAGTCCCGATGATGGGATTTTTCAAAATCTTGCGAACGCGAGTTTCTCTCGAAAAATTTCCTAGGTGAAAGAATGTCCACGGGTCCCACCAGTATGATGGGAGGGCTCGGGAAACCTCTTTAATAAAAAGGCTTTTGCTCGTAATAGGTTTTACATTCATGAAAATATTTTTTCTAAAAAACGTACGATAACCCCGATGATGGGATTTTTTGAAAATCTTGCAAAGGCGAGTTTCTCCTGGAAAGTTCTCTAGGTGAAAGGATGTCCTCGGGTCCCACCAGTATGATGGGAGGGCTCAGAAAATATCTTTAATAAAAAGGCTTTTACTCGTAATAAGTTTACATTCATAAAAATCTAATTTTTTCTAAAATGCGTACGATAACCCCGATGATGAAATTTATTCATCAAATTTGTGAAGGCGAAAATCTCGGATAATTCTCTAGGTGAGAGAATATCCCCAGATCCAACCAGTATGATGGGCGAATCTGGGAAATATCCTCAATAAAAGGTTATTTGTCCGACATCATTTAAATTTTATTCCATGCATTTCACGAATGCATCATGTGCACCTCATACTCGCAAAGTCAAAATAAAATATTTTAATAGAAAGCAAAATAAATGAATAATAACTAAGGAAACGTAATAAATTTAAGGATTAAGGCCATAATAGGATAATCTAAAATCAAATGGTACCGTTCATGGAACGGGCGTCACGGGGTTGCTAATCCTTCCTCGGGAGTAATCGCACTCCCAAACCTAGTCTTAAAATATGTAGACCAGTTTAACATCTTTTCAACGAGCTTAAAATTAATTTAAGACCTCGTCGATTAGAATTGAGTCACTAGGTGGCCAATCACACCTAGAAAAAAGATTGGTGGTGACTCCTAGTGTTTTCATCACGTCTAGCGGTCGGGTTCTCAAGCTTGCACGTTACAACAGCAACCCTCACTCCTAAGCATGTATATTGTTTTAGGAAATATAATTGAGCTAAATGTTGAAAAAGGTGGAAAGGTGACGTTGATGTGAAAAAAAAAAAGAAAAAAACGTTCAAAATATGAAAAATAACCCCATTATCTACAATATAAAGAAAATAAGTTTGGGGGTGTGAAATTGTGAAAAAAAAAGTGTTGGATGAAAGAAAAGTTCAAATATGGAAGAAAAGGTGTACTAGTAGAAAGAAAATAGAGCTCTATATATAGGTCCTAGAATAATTATGTGCTTAGGGTGATTTTAGCCACATTAATATCCTTTATCACACCTTGACCTAAGCCATACATTACAAGCTTTATAAAGTCCTACTAATCCCTAGCTTTGTATTGAACTACATTAGTGGGGGGAGAGACGAAAAGTAAACCTATGGAAATCTAGTACTAATTTGAAATTTGTGTTGGCATAAACTCATCCGGATATTATGATATTCTTGGTAAAGATTTCACACACACATGAAAATCTATTCGAGAGTGTGCTTGCAATAAAATTGAAACATTAATCTGAATGAGGCTTTTATTTTTCCTGAGGTTAATGATTGATAGACATACTTTTGAGGAAATTATAAAGAATCATTGAGTCGATGCGCTTTATCTCTAGTAGTAGTAGTAGTAGTAATAGTAGTAGTAGTATGAGTAATTATATTTATTTTAGTTTTCATTAACTGAATTTGATTTTCATAAGTTCGGTTCTTTTCTATGTTTTGCTCGAGGACTAACAAAATCTTAAGTTTGGGGGTGTGACAACTCTATGATATAGAGTTATTTGATCTTAATTTTGATAATAATTTGGCTAGGTTTTGTAGTAATGCATAGAAATTAGTAGGTTTTATTTAATTATTTTAAATTAGTTATTTTAGGTGAGTCAATCTAATTTTGGTTAATTTTATGCTTAATTTGGTGTTAATATGATTAAGATAGGTTGTTATTGATTTACTTGTGCTTTTCTACGTATTTGAAAGAAGAATTTTAATGGAAAAAGGAGAGCAATTTTGAGGTGTAGACTTTTAATATATATGTTTTGGTATTTTGATCATAACTTTCTCTACAGAGCTCAAAATGAAGCAATTATTAGACCATTGGAAATATAAGAGAAATATCTACAACTTTTATGTTTACCACTTCACCCAGTTTGGCCTGTAGAATGGTCAAATATCTTATCAAAGTTGACACACTACAGTAGTCCTAGGGCAATTGTGATTTTTGTTAATTAATTTGGCAAAACTGCGACTTACATAGTTTGATGAGGAAATCTCAGCTGAAATTGACCTTTTTCTTCACCCAACTTGGTCTAACTTCAAAGCCTGTAAAAACAACTATTCGAAGGACTTAAAAGGAGAGAAGAAACACCAGATTAACATCTGAGAGTCAAGGCACAGAGTCATTGAAGCTAAGAAGAATTTGCAGAATTCAGGGAGATTTGAAGATCAAGAATACAATTCTTGAGTTTTTCTATATTTTTTTTTATTCTCTTATTTTCTTGGTTTTGTTTTAATGTTTAAATTTTATTCAATGATGATGTATAACTTGATGGGGAACTAAATTTTTAATCTAAGATTATGATTGAACTCAATATATAGTCTGAATTAATTATCTCTCTTTTAATTATATTTAATGGATTTAAGTTGTTTATTTTATTCTGTTCTTAATGCTTCTAATTGCCTGTTGACCAATTAGATTGAATTGGAAACCTAGGTTAAACCTTGACGAAGGAGATTTAGGTAGACCTTGAATAGAATAGCGTATGATCAAATACACTTAGTTAATTAGGTGGTTTGATTTGCATATAGGGTAGACATACACATATAAGCCATACGTAGCCAAGATTAGAGCACAAACTTAATGAATCTTTCTTCAATTTAATTTACATAGACATATAATAAATTAATTAAGAGAGATATTTTTATAAGAAACTCGACAGATACTTATAAATAATTTAGGATTCTAAGTTAGCAACTTGATCCATTAAACTAAGTTAAGAGATAGGAACATTAATCAGATAAAGTATTGAGGGATATTGTAAAACCCAACCCTATAAATACATGTCATGACATACATGCACTGAGTAGCATGTTATTATGCTAGGAAAGCACATAAGAAAAGACGAAACCCGATATCGTACCTAACGGTACACTTGAGTTGATTTAACCTCGAACTAGTTCAAATAGGAATTGTAGGATGAAATTTAATATTTTATAGTCCAGGAATGAAAAAAATGATTGTTCGGAGTTCGAGGATTCATTTGGGGTAAAATTGGAAATTTTGATGTTCAAGGGCAAAATCGTCATTTTGCCACCTAAAATAATAATTTGATCATGGAGTGAAATTTTTGACCAAGATTAACTATTTGGAGTATAATTTAATGATAGGAAGTGAAAAAGTTTAATTCTGGTGATTTTTGGAGTGTAGGGGCAAACTCGTAATTTTGCCACCCACGGACAAAATTTGAGATTTTGAGAGAATTTAGATCAAATTTGACAAATTGGAGAATGGTATGAGTATAAGGGGTGAAAAGTATGTCTATGGGCAATTTTTCAATTTTTGGGGCAAAAATGTAATTTTTGACTTTTACGGGGGCAAAAGTGTAAATTGCAAAAATTACTCCACCGAGACTTTGGATGAGTCTGAGAATTTTATCTAAGCTATGAATATATGAGACAAGTGTATGGTGAAAATTTGGAAACAAATCGATGAAATTTTAAAAATGGGCCAATGGGAAAGTGACACGTGGCATTTTTTTAATGAAATAATATTATTTTAATGAAAAGTCAGCCATTTAAACCCAAATTTTGAGTGCTGGCCGGCCATAAGGAAGAAAAAGAGAGGAAATAGAGAGGAAAGGAAGAAAAAAAAGAAAAACCAAAGAGAAACAAGAAAATTCAAAGGGAAATTCGCGGTTTTCGACCGTTTACGCGTCTAACGGTAAGATTTTTCGATTTTAGCTTGATTTCTACCTTCCCTATGCCTTTATTTCCGTTTAGCATGCTTGAGGAGAGAGATCAAAAAGTGATATCAAGGGCTGGACGAAATTCTAGGGGAGAGAAATTGAAATTTTTAGGTTTTGATTCTTAGTTAAATTAATAGTTTTAGTTAGTTAAATGTGTTTAGAAATTAAATTGGGCAAGAAATCATTGAATTTTCACAATACCCACTCTTGGCTGGATGCTCAATGCTGTACAATGATGATGAATTGATTTTATTCTAAGGAAAATGAAGAGAAAATGATGAAAAACGATTAAACGTGATAGAAAAACAAAGTAGAAAATTAACCGACTTAATGTCCCATTTTTGGCTGAATTTTCCAATGAAGGGAGTGAGCTGATTTTGTTGTTTTTAGAAGGTTATTGGCTGATATTTAATGGTTAGAAATGTTGGAGAGAGAATGGGATGATTTAGAGCTAAAATGGAGCGCGTTAGTAATTTATCGAGCAAAGTGCCAAAAATAGGTTAATACCGCGTTTAAGCCGTTTTAGGCTATTGCATTTCATACCATGCATTAGTCTAGGATTTAAGTTAATTATATAGTGATTTAGCATCAATGTGATGAATTGTGTAAATTTTTGTAATGTGTCTAGGAGGAGAGCCTTCCGGAAAAGGCAAAGAAGTCGTACCCGACAAGTAGTGATCGGGGCGCTTAGAAAGCTTTTAGTTTGTACAAACGGTGAGTAAACTTATTATTATTGTAAATTATCTAGAGTTTATTTTAAATGCCCTTTATGTATTTTATGAAATGAGAATGAGATTAAAACGGGATTTTTGATGTTTTAGGAATAAATGTGACAAATAAAAATATATTGTATTGATTATGAAATTGAGTAATTGGAGGCTACAAATTGACTTGAAAAATATATATTTTCCTAGGAATGGCTTATGAGAAATGAGTATATGTGGCTATATTTTGTGAATGCATTGGGAAATTTATGTAAGTTGTTTTACTATGCAGGTTGGATAAATAAATAAAAGCCACGTTATACTGTCGAAATTTTATTAAAATTGGTGGGTTAGTCACTGCAGTGACGGGTTTCCGTGGACTGCCTATTAGAAGGGCACGGTAAACCAAGTTATATAGTTACTCCGGTTGTAGAGGCGAGGAGGGTAACTCCTGGGGTAGTATTAGAGCTCACTTCACGTCGAACCCCCACGTGAATGTGTAACTCGGCCAACGCCAAGGAACGGCTGGTTTTTAAAAATAAAAATGTGTTTCACGTGTGAATATTTTAACACCCTTGGCGGACTCGGTTAGATGCCTCGGCCAAGGTATCCCCGAGGATTAGTTTTGGCTTGAGCCTTGTTTTAATAAAAGACATAAGCCTTAACAACTGTTTTGGTAAATTACAAATATTTTATGGTTTAAGAAACAAATTAAAAACATTATGAAATGGGTTGAAATTTGTTGTTTAAACTTGCCTCCATTTTACTCGCCTTTAGATATTTATGATAATGTCTGTTTACTCATTGGGATTGCAAAATCTCACCCAACTCCTTTCCACCCATTTCAGGTTCAGTATAGACTGTAGATAGCTGATCTCATCGAGGACTACCATTGGATCTGCATTTTCCAAACCGTAGGTTCACAGTCCTCTTTACTTTTGTTTATTCGGGGGCCTTCTTGTTATTGTAAATTAAATTAAATATTTTGGCTTATTGTATTTCAGTATGTATAAATTTATTTAGCTTTTACGCTATAAAAATTATTCACGTATAACTCTATAAATATTGTTTTATAAGAAAATAGAATATTTTCCTTAATATTTCTTTTTTTTTCTTATTATATTCAAATAACCGTAATTTCGTTTTAAATGAAGATTTTTGACTTTTAAACTCATTTTGAATATGAATTATGTATTTTGTACTTGTATATTACGTTTTAGCCAGTTTTGAAATTTTTGAGAAAAAAATGACCAAAATACCCCTGTGTGGCGAAAATTTTATTTTGATTGTTTTTGATCTAAAATAGTAAATATTCTCTAAAAACTCGATATTTAACAATGATTGCTCACAGGAAAGGAAAGAAACTGATATGTAAGCCTTACGGGGTTCCGATTGGCATTCAGGATAATGAGTGTCAATCGGTACGTCGCGGCGATTGTCATGGGCCTGAGGGAGGTTCCGGGTCATGACAGATATCATAATCTTAGGTCTGTTAATCACTAGAAGCAAAATTTGTTGATATATTAGTTTTAGCTTTAGTTTTTAGTTTATTAATTTAAATTTTTCTTTTCAATTTTAATTTGTTTAGATAAAATTAAGGTGTGTTAATTTTAGTAGTTAACTGTAAGGATTAATTCAATTCTCTGTGGGATCGACACTCTACTTCATTTCTATGTTACTTGTTAACGATACGTGTACTTGCGTGAGAAATCAACAACAATAATGATGCAGAGGACCTTAAGAGACAAATGGAAGAAATGAGCCTAGAGAATAAGAAAATCAGTGAAGAAAACTCTCTTGAAAAAGAAGCAGAAGCTCCATCTTTAGAAGATCTGCAAAGAGTTGAAAATCAACACAATGATCTTTCAAAGAGTTGAAAATATGTCAAAGATCACCCACACGAGCAGATTATTGGTGATCCTTCAAAATGAGTTAAAACCAGAAGAGGAGTTAAAGAAACATGTGAATACTCAGCTTTCATTTCACAAATTGAGCCTAAAAACTTTGAAGAGGCAAAAAATTAAGAAAGCTGGATGTTGGCCATGCAAGAAAAACTAGAACAATTTGAAAGAAACAGAGTATGGACTTTGGTTTCGAGGCCATTCAATGACCCAATTGTTGGTAGAAAATGGGTGTTTAGAAACAAGGTAGATGAGCAAGGTAATGTGATAAGAAACAAAGCTAGGCTTGTTGCTCAAGGATATAATCAGGAAGAAGGTATTGACTATGATGAAACCTTTGCTCCTGTTACTAAGATGATAGAAGCCATAAGATTATTACTTGCATTTACATGTTTCATAAATTTCAAATTATTTCAAATGGATGTGAAAAGTGCATTTTTAAATGGTCTTATTCAAGAAGAAGTTTATGTCAAACAACCCCTTGGGTTTGAAGGCTTTGAAAAACCTGATTATGTTTATAAACTGCATAAGGCCTTACATGGACTAAAACAAGCTCCAAGAGCTTGGTATAAAAGACTCTTAAAGTTCTTAGTTGAAAAAGGGTATATTAGAGAAAGTATTGATACAACACTATTTATTAAGAAATACTTGAATGATTTAATTATAGTTCAAATTTATGCGGATGATATTGTATTTGGTGCTACTAATGAAGCTTTGTGTAAGAACTTTGCTGAAGAAATGTATGGTGAATTTGAAATGAGCATGATGGGTGAACTGAAATTCTTTATTGGCCTTCAAATCAAACAATGCAAAGATGGTATCTTTATCAATCAAGAAAGATACATTGAAGACATGCTGAAAAGGTTTGATATGCTGAAGCTAAAGTCAATCAACACACCAATGAGTCCTTCTACCAAGCTTGATAAAGATGAAAAAGGAAAGAGTGTTGATCAAAACCTTTATAGAGGTATGATTGGCTCTTTGCTCTACTTAACTGCTAGCAGACCTGACATACAATTTAGTGTATTCTTGTGTGCACTTTTTCAATCACATCCTAAAGAGCCATATTTAACGGCTGTAAAAAGAATCTTTAGGTACATCTTGAACACACAAAGTTTAGGACTATGGTGTCCAAGAGCATCATCCTTTAGTTTTATTGGATACTCTGATGCTGATTTTGCTAGAAGTAAAACAGATAGGAAAAGCATTAATGGTACCTGTCAGTTTCTTAGAAATATGCTGGTGTCTTGGTCAAGTAAAAAACAAAACTCTATTGCATTATCAATAGCTGAAGCTGAATACATATCCTTAGGAAGTTGTTGAGCTCAAATTACATGGATTAAACAACAATTAAAAGATTTTGGAGTAACTGTGCATAATATACCCATATTGTGTGATAACACAAGTGCTATAAATATCTCAAAAATCCAATCCAGCATTCTAGAACCAAACACATTGAAATTCGAGATCATGTGCTAAAAGGAGACATTAAAATTGAATTTGTTAACACCTTGCGTCAACTATCTGATATCATGACCAAACCCTTAAATGAGGAAAGATTTTGCGAAATTAAGAGAAATCTAGGAATGCTTAATGTAAATGAGCTTTAAGTAAATCTGTTGAGCTTTTCTTTCATAAGACAGTAGAAACTTAGTTGATTAAGAGAATCGCTTAACCAACTAAAAACGTTCGGTGTTGATCTTATTTTTCAGAATGATAGACTTAGTTGGATAAAGGTAAAACTTAGTCAGTTAAGAAACTAAAAAATAAATAAATAAATAAAATTTAAGGAAAAAGAAAAGCATAACGGGGGAAGAAGAAAAAGGAAAACCGTCAAACTAAAAAACAAAAATGGGAGCCAAAATTTTAAATATTGAAAAAAAGATGTCTGATCATATTTAAAAAGGGAGTTAAATAACCTCTCTTAACTCCTCACCCTCTTTTTATTCTCTCCCATCTAGAACCGCTCCTCTCAAAAGCAAAACCCCTCATTTTAAACTCTTTAAACCCTAAGTCTGAAATTGCCAAGAACGATGGCCAAATCTACATTACCAAATGACGCTTTGGAAAAGAGAAAAGGAAACGACCCATGGAAGATAGTCCACCGTCCAAGGTTCAAAAGAAAGGAAAGAAGAATAAGCCAGTTTTCAGTAACTGAAAAAGCATGGAAGAAACAAAAAGAGAAAGCTTCGAAATCAGAGAAAAAGATGGAAAAAGAAAAATCCAACAAAAAAGGTAATCCTTCATCCTTGAAACTTAGGAATGAGATTTATGAGGATAGATTTAGGAAAATAAAGAATGCACCTATCTGCATTGGAAAATACATTAATTGGGATAGTTTTAATGAAGTTTCAGAGATCAAAGAGGGTTTGTTAGAATATTTTGAAGAAATAAAATTAAAGAAATTGAGTGTCTTTAAGAATAGGTCTTATAATGCCAGTTTTTTCAAAGGATTTTACTCTAGCATTGCACTGGATGAAATGAACTTTATGATCCAGAGGATTTTGTTGAGGATGGTCTTAATGTATTTCTGAATGGGAAGGAATTTGTGGTTATTGCTGTTGATCTAGGAAATTTGCTGAAAATCGAGTATAATGTGGGAGAGTATGAAATTCCAGAGGATTATGATCCTTCATCTCTGTGGGAAGTTATCACTAGGAAAAAGGAAAGATACTCTTCCAAAAGTTATGTAAGTTTCATAAAGAGTCCACAAACTAGGATCCTGCACTATTTTATTGCTTCAACAATTCATGGAAGAAGCGGTAGCTTTAGCTATGTAAGTCTTCAAGATATGTGGCTGATGGAGCATGCATTCAATGCAACTCCACTCAATCTTGGAAGATTTATGATTGAAATGATGAAAGGAACTTACCGTGTTGATAAAGTTAATCTGGCTTATGGAAAACTCATCATTTCTCTAGTAAGAAAAAAAGGGATCTGGAGCACAAGGTATTAGATGGATCAAGTTAGAAGCAAAGATCAAGCCATCTATCTACCAAAAATGGGGTACAAACTTGAAAGAGAAAAATTCATCAAAACTCCCAAAGAAACCCTAAGGGATGAGCATCCCACCTTTGCTCAGACAAAGGCAATCCCTTCTCAAATCTTAAATGACATGATTTTGAATTTATTGATGAGAATTGATGGCAAGCTCACTGATCAGTCTGAGAGAATTCAAAAAATTGAGAAAAATTGCAAGAGTTGGGAAATTTGATGAAAGAAAAAGGAAAATCACCATCTGGTCCTACAACTAAAGGTACCTCAGCAGCACCCAGTCCAGCACCAGCAGGACAAACTACTGAGAACCCTGCTTCTCAACCTAAAGGTGATGAACCTGAATATCCTCGAAGAAGAAAACAGTCTACTCTTGAACCTGAAGTTGAAAGGGAACACAATGATTATACAAAGGTGATTGGATCTCTTAATGGCAATTCTAATCAACATGATGGTCCAGCACCAGCAGGACAAACTACTGAGAACCCTGCTTCTCAACCTAAAGGTGATGAACCTGAATATCCTCGAAGAAGAAAATAGTCTACTCTTGAACCTGAAGTTGAAAGGGAACACAATGATTATACAAAGGTGATTGGATCTCTTAATGGCAATTCTAATCAACATGATGAAGCACAGAAAGATAAGCCATCACCAACAAATTCTGATGAAGTTTTAATTTTAGATGTCTTTCACCATATGGTTGGGGAAGAGCAAGTAGAAAAAGAAGCAGTAAGAGGCAGAACATAGAAACCAACTCCTGCAAGAACTTCCCCTAAATCAGTTCACACCACGGGCAGAAGTGAACCCATTAACACAATGAAAGGGAAAGCAGTTGCATTTACACAAGATAGACCCAAACCTACTGGAAAAGGCAAAAAGACAATGGTAATAAAAACCAAATTCCTCAAAAGAAGAGTATCTTCCAGATTGGATGACAAAGCTAGATCTTCAGTCAAATCCACTAGCTGGGATCCTCTCTAAGTCTTAAACACGCCTTTTCCTGACTCCTCACCCCAAAAATCATTACTTCAATCATCCCCCAGACCCCTCAATGTTCATTTTGGAATTGATGAATCCACCCCCTCTGACTTTTCTTAAACCAACAGACTATTAGTTAAAATCCTACTATGTAAGTATACGTATCCAATATATAGTATATTAGCAAGCAAAGTATTGATCCCACATGGAATTGATCTAAAAATTTACTAAATACTAAAATTAGAACAATTTAATCTTATCCAAACAATCAAACTCAAATAACTAAATTAATTAACTAAAACTAATTCAATTAAAAATTAAAGCAACAAAATAATTGGGTAAAAAGCAAATCAAATAAGCCTAGGATTACAATATCCCTCACACTTCATCTAAATCTTACCTCTCTTCCTTAACTTATTTCAATGGGTTAAATTGCTAACCTAGAGTTCTAAATTATTTATAAGGGTCTCCCGACTCATCTTATAAAAATATATATTTTTACCAAAACACTATATCCCTATGTGAATTGAAATTAAAACAGACTCATTAAGTTCAGGCTCTAATCTGGTTACATATGGCTTATAGGTATATCCCTATCCTATAGACAATCAATTAAAATGATCATATGCTATCCCAATTTTAGTCTACTCTAAACTCCCTCTCCCAAGTTTGTTTAGGTTCCTAAATCAATTTAATTGGTGGTCAAACAATTAAAAGCATTAAGAACAAATTGGAATAAACAATTCAAATCCCATTAAAAATAAGCAAGAAAGAGATTAAAAATTTAATTTACATGTGAGTTCAATTACAATCCTAAGAAAAGAAAATTAACTACTCATAATGCAAAAAAAAATAACATTATAACAAATTCAACCATTGGGAGTAACAAGAAAAATAAAAGCCAAGGGAGGAAACAAATCAATATTTGCCGCCTTGATCTCCAAGTTTCAGCCTCAACTTCTAGCTTCTTGAATCTCTCAAAAGTTCTCTCCCCTAGTGTTGTTAAACATATCCTATTTATACTAATAAGCTTAACCTAAAGTTCCTTAAGCTGACCTAGGGTTTAATTGGGCTTAAAAGTGTAATGAGAGGCCCAAAAAATCAATTGTCAATCTTTACAAATTTTCATTCCCGACACAGTACGTCTATCTATTTTCCAATACGATTTTCTCTATCTTCGAGGCAGAACTGAGCAAATTGACTTTCATAAAAGTTGTAGCTATATCTCTTATCTTTCCAATGGTCAAAGAATCACATTACTTGGAGTTCTGTAGCCTGAGATATGGCCAAAATACTGAAGCATATGCAAGTAGATTCTAGGTCTTTCAACATTTCACTTTCCAAAATTAAGCCCAATTTCTTTTATTCCTAAAAAAAAATATAATAAATAATAAATAACAATCAAATTAAAAGGAACAACATAAAATTAAAATAACTCACTAAAAAAAACTAATTATAAAAACAACTAAAAATAATTAAATTATAATTAAAAATTGAGGACTTAGCTAATATTTAATAACAAAATTGGAATAAAATAATTTTATAAAACAGAATTATCACAAACCATCCTTGTTTTGCTGATAACATAAAAGGGGAGAAAATAGAAGTAACAATATAGTAACTTAGGAATCTGATTTTAATGATGCTTAGTTACTTATGACATTTTGCTATGTTAATTGTTAATGGTTAGGATTTGGATGCTGATAACTTACTTTTGTTATGCTTTTATGTTATCTTTGTTAGCTTGTTAATGACATTTGATTTTGGAATGGATATGGTTTGTTGATGATATTCTGATGATGGTATAAATGGTCATAATATTGATAATATCTTGTCACATATAATTGGTAGTTCTGCAACCTCGTATGATAATTCATGAATATGTTTTGTCAAATGTCTAAATCAATGCTTGTTATCTTCATTAAAAAATTAATCAAAATTAGCTCATCTGCTAAGTTGGATAACAAAATAACTTGAAAAGATCATGCATACACTAAAAGGGAGCGCACTCTCAAGGGGAGAAATTCCTCATCTTGTACAGTACAAAAAGAACTAAAAGACATTGTGCTAATAATCAAGGAATGTTTTGTCATCATCAAAAAGGGAGAGATTGTTGGCTCCATAAGTTTTTTATGATAATATAACATTCCTACTCATTTATGTCTAACTTTACTACTTGAGTGTGCAAGATAAAAATGTATGTCAATAATAAATTAATCACTGAAAAGAAAATATCAAAACTCACAAGAATAAGGAGTTACAAATGAGCCACAAAACAGAAGCCTCTTAGTTGAATAATCAAGGGAGTTAGTCAGCTAAAATTCAAAAGTGAAGTTGGCCAGTTCAAGGACAGTAAGCTCTTAGTCAGTTGAGGCCTTACTCAATTGACTAAGAGAGTAAAGCAAATTGTGAGACAGAGAAAACTTAGTCAACCAAGAAGCATGGTTAGTCAACTAAGAGCTCGCTGCTAGAAAATTTAATTTCAAGATAGAGAAAACTTAATCGATTAAAAAGCATCGTTAGTCAACTAAGAGCACACTATCTGAAAATTTAAATTTGAATGCTTGAAGACAGACTAACGGCTAGAATTGACTCCAAACTGTTTCCAACAGTTTGAAGCTGTCAACATCCATTAAAGTTAGTTTTTCAAGTATAAAACACACCCCCAACGACTAAGAAGAAGATAAGTTGCTTCCGAATCAAAAAGAGCTCAAAAATAGCAAAAATTCTCTCCATACTTCTTGCACTTCACTCCAATCTTTGTAATAGAGTTAAGCACTTCATCTTGTACCATTCAGATCAAGTTAGTGATCATAGGTACTTCTCTATATTTTTTTTCCTTGATTTCTTAGAGTGTGCGAGTCACTCTAATGGGATTAATCAAGCTTGGGTTAGCTTGATTGGTTGTATAAGTTCTAACTCAGCCTACGAAAAGTTAGATTTGGGTACTAGTTAATCTCGAGAAAAATCATTGTTAAAGGTTGTGGCTGAGCCTGTGAAAAGCCATTGTAAAATCTTCGTGGAAGCCACCGTTTATAGTGATTTGGTTTGGAAAATCCTTGATTGGAAGATTAAGGTAGTGGACGTAGGTTAAAGAGACCGAACCACTATAAATCTTTGTGCATTGTCTACCCTCTTTATATTTCAATTCATTCCTCTTTAAATCATTCTTTTGTCTGGAATTTAAGTTCTCATCATTGACCTTTAACTTGCACTCAATTAGAAGTCAAGATTAGTGACATTCACAAATTGCTTTTTACCCCCCTCTAGCACACTTCTTTGGGACCAACATATCTCACATCATATGCAAATCAAATCAACGAGTGGTCCTCCCCTGGACATAGTCAAATCATGCTCAATGGCTAACCGACGAAGAATCAAATCACACTTAAGGCAAAACCACTAGCGAAGAAATAGGTCACGCACGTGTCGAAGCAACGGGCGAATAATCAAATTACACTTGGAGCCAAAGCAATTGGCGGAGAATCAAGTCAGCAACCGGAGCAATCTCCCAACATTGACATTACCTAGAGTAATCTCAATGGATGGCATCAAAGCACTGCAGGTGGGAATCATAAGTGGGATTAACGCCATCGTCTCTACTGACCATCATGTCTACAAATACACACATAGTCACAAAGGGATGAAACTTTACTCCACCAAAAATCATATCAATGTTCGAAATTCATTCCTTAGACGGAAACACAAATCCACAAATAAGGTGATCATGCCTTTACCATTCACATTTTCCTTATCAAATCTCAATTCACATTTGTCGAGCCTCAATCGTCTTTAGGCTCGATTAGGTTCTAAGTGTCTCTAAATCTCCAAGGCATCATTTAATTAAATTGTCTCAACATATCATTCACCTAGGATAATCTACTCCTAGGGGTTCATCATAACCTCTAGACATCCTAGTCTAAACACACACAGCATAGGCCACCCATGTGGCTCATATCACAGCACACAATCACACAAGATTCGCATATATACATATACACATAAATTGTTCTCTAGCCTAGGTTCATTCATCTAGGCATACATATTTCATTCTAATATCATAACAGCGCGTCTATCATGCGTCGTGCATTACATGCATTTTATTTAAACCCACTAACAATGACAAATTGGAGGTAATCCCACCACCGAGCTTAACTTTAGCCTCCAACCGTCCTCTAGCTCACCAACATGTCCAATTACTTTGTTTCCCCCTTAGAACACATGAAACATCCAATTATTTGTTAAATCCTAGCTTTAAAAAAATGTCAGTTTTTCCACTATTAACCAATCTTAGCAATCCAACCATTTAAGCTCAAATTCTTTATTAACAAGCTA
Organism: Theobroma cacao; assembly: GCF_053813885.1. Classification (NCBI taxonomy): domain Eukaryota; kingdom Viridiplantae; phylum Streptophyta; class Magnoliopsida; order Malvales; family Malvaceae; genus Theobroma; species Theobroma cacao. The sequence continues at coordinate 11,168,563 of NC_142646.1, forward strand.
AACCCATACTTTAGAAGCTAGATTGCATGAGTCTTATCTCCAAATTCTCCAATCCAAACCAAAGAGGGAAAATTACCAAATTTGGAGAAAATCAAATTTTTGAGTTATTAATCGATTAAATTGAAAAATAATCGATAAAAACATTAAATCTTACCTCCATGATGGTTTCCCAAGCTCCAAATAGCCTTAAATGCCTTTAAATATCAATTTGGGGGTTAGGGTTTTGAGTTTTCTAGAGAGAGAAAGGAAAGAAAAAGTTGAGAGAGAAATAAGGCAGAATCGCCCGAAACTCCTTTTTATTTTTACTTTTCCTCATTGATGTATCGCTATATTGCCAAATGTATGGATACATCTACCCTAATTTTGAGTAAATGTATCTATACATTGAGGCAATGTATCGATACATTTCAGGCAAAATGATCTTGGGTATTCTCTGCTTCAAATGTATCGATACATTGAGACAATGTATTGATACATGTTCATCAATTGCCAAATCAATCGATACATCCTTAAATGTATCGATAGAATTCCTCCGATACACCCCATATTGCTCTTCTTGCCAAGAATGTATCGATACATCGGGGAATGTATCGATACATTTTCCCAGTAAGTAGTTTTAAGCTTCCAAAACTTTCAAAAATCTAAATTTAACACCCCAAAATCATTCCCTGTTAATATCACACTTCAAATCATTCATTTAACTAATCCCATACACATAAATCCACAAATATAACATCAAACTTAAATCAAAACCTCAAACTATAAGATTTATCATATATTTCCTCAAATTTTGCCTAAGTGTCCATTTATCTACATATATATCCTTCAACACTTGTCACACATAACATATCATCCATTAACTTAATTTACATCAGAAATTGGGGTGTTACAGTATTACTATCAACTAAAGTCAAGGTCAAATACTTGATAAAGGTTGGTTTATATTTACCTAAATCGGTTTTCAAACATGGTCAACTATATGTTGCTCTTTCAAAAGTTACTTCACATCAAGGATTGAAAATTTTGATCACAAACAATGATGGATAACCTTTAAATGAGACAATAAATATTGTATACAAAGAAATACTTGATAATTTACCTTTAAGTATATAACATAACTTCTAAACATTCATTTCTTCGTTTATTGTAACACTCTTTTCTCTATTAACTTTTTTTTTTGTTTAGTTCATCTTAATTTTATTAATTTACATTTTTTTCCTTTACTTCAATGCATTTGTTTCAATTAATCTAAACCTCAATAATAATTTCCCATTTTCTTACAACAGAATGATCCAACAATTCAATGAAACATTGTCTTTCTTACACTTACCGGACAAGAAGATCAACCGAAGATGAAAGTATTACATTTTTATCAACCAACAACTTCTTCACAATCAAAATATCTCTAAGCTATGACTTTTAAGTTATTCAAATACATGTAAATAATTTTTTCTTATACAATACAATGCTCATAAGTTTTTCCATACGACATACTTTATTTTTTTTTTCCAAAAGTGATAGCATACTATGTCATTTACGATGGATATTGAATATTAGATTCTTCCTTACCATCAATATATATTTTAATGTAAATAATTTAGTTGATTGTGCTGTTTTGATAACATCACCTAAATAATTAAAGTTAATAAGTTAATAATTTATTCAACTATATTCTTCTAATAACATTAAACAGATAATTAAACTTCTATTCAAAATTATGATAAACTTTCATATAATATTTTGAACAATGTTCACAAATTACCGATCTCCCGACCCAACCGCGGGAAGCACTATAGTATCTAATGTAGAGGAACTTTATGTGGAATAAATAGGCGAATGACTTCTTTGGGCCAACATTGACTTGCAACGCAACCCAACCCAACCCAACCGAAAGGCCGAACTCACTAACGCCCCAAAATCTCACCCATCTCAGTCATGCCTGATTTGGCGGGAATCTTCAGAAAACGCTAAACACGAAGTAACCATCACATCTCCAAATCAAACAAAATTAGAAACAATAATAATAACAAGACTCCTTCAAGTTTCAAATTCAAACTTCCTACAACTGCTTCTTCCTTCTCCAACACTCTTCATTTCTTTCTATAAATACCATCACCCTAACAGATAATCTTTTATCAATTTACCATTTGAAAATATTCCTCAAAGAAGCCAATTATGTACGTGATAAAGAGACATGGGCGTCAAGAACCAGTTCATTTCGACAAGCTCACCGCCACATTGAAGAAGCTAAGTTACAGGCTAAGCAAAGACCACTGTGACCCGGTGCTTGTGGCTCAGAAGGTCTATACTGGGATCTACCAAGGTGTCACTACAACGCAGCTTGCTGAGTTAGCCGCTGAAACCGCTGCTTCTTTGACTGCTAACCACCCTGATTATGCTTTGGTCAGTTTTTTTCTTTTTCTTTTTTTGGTTTTGGCATCTGCGTTCAAATGGACTTGGTGGGCTTCTTTTTCGTTCTTCATTGTGTTTTCTTTTGCTGAGAAATAATTTTTCCTTTTAAATTTGATAATTCAATATAATGTGCTACAATTTTTAATATATTGAATAAAGAATTTTTTTGTCCAGTAAACTAAAAAACTGTTCTTAATGCACTTGTATAGGCCTTTTACTTGGATTGGTTCTGATTTTGTGTGTGTGTGTTCGACTGACGTTGAGGAACAGTTGGCGGCAAGAATAGCTGTTTCCGATCTGCATAAAAGTACTAAGAAGTCGTTTTCAGAGACGTGAGTTTGTTAGTTGTAACTCTATGTTATAAGGTTCTGTTTATCTGTTTTAGTGGTTATATATTTGAAACAAAGCTGCCAATGGATGGTTTTGGTGCAGGATTCAAATCATGTATAATTACATAAACAAGAAGTCTGGAAAGGTGGTTCCTCTTATTGCTGATGATGTTTATGAAATAATAATGAAGGTAATACCTTCTTTTCAGCAATTTTTTCCCCTCTTGTCAATTGACATATTTTATTGGCCAAACTATCTATAGCATCTGTAACTTAGGAAGGCCATTTACATAAATTTTTTTTTAGTCCATTTAGATTGCTATGCCAAGATTAGTTGATTCCTTATTTTCCTTTAACTTCTGCAATGATCCACAATGCTTTTTATGTCTCTTAGATGCCTTAGTTGAATGGTATGGGCGTGATTAATGTTAGTGATTGTCTTACATTTATTGCAGAATGCTGCTCGGCTGGACAGTGAGATCATATATGACAGATTTTGAATATGATTATTTTGGCTTTAAAACCCTCGAAAGGTCTTACCCACTTAAAATGGATGGCAAAGTTGTTGAAAGGCCACAACACATGTTGATGAGGGTTGCTGTTGGTATCCATATAGTTGATATTGACTCTGCTATCAAAACATACCATTTGACGTCTCAGTGTTGGTTCACTCATGCTACTCCAACCCTTTTTAACGCAGGAACTCCTCAGCCTCAAGTATGATCTTGTTATGTTTCTTCATCTGTTTGTTAATCAATAATTTTTGCCTTTGTTCTTTTTAAATTTACCCATGTGGTTATCTTTTAACATGGCAGTTGAGTAGCTGTTTCCTACTCTGTATGAAGGATGACAATATTGACGGCATATATGATACTCTAAAGAAATGTGCTGTTATTAGCAAATCAGCTGGAGGAATTGGTCTTTCCATTCATAATATACATGCAACAGGAAGTTATGTTTGCGAAGAAAATGGGACTTCCAATGGCATTATTCCCATGCTCCGAGTATTTAATGATACTGCTCACTATGTTGACCAAGGGGGTGGTAAAAGAAAAGGTATCTACACATAGTTTTATTCTCCTATGTAATTTGTTTATTCTGTAATTTTTGTTCTTAATGCTATTCCAATCATGTATGTATCTGATGAATAATGTGAGTATAGTTCCATTTTATATGCATGCAAAATCATGTCTAGTTTATGGTCAAAAGTTGCTGGGTGCTGCTGTATTTTGATATGAACTTTTTTTTCCTCAATTTAGGTGGGTTTGCTATATATTTAGAACCATGGCATGCTGATATCTTCGAGTTTCTAGATCTCAGAAAGAACCATGGAAAGTTACTGTTGAATGTACTCATAAGCTAACCTATAATACTGCCTCCTATATATTTTTCCTTTTTCACTTTTATGGTAAGTTATGAGAATTCTGCTTATTTTTACCGAAAGCTTCTAGTTTTAATATATTAACTCTTTTTCTTTCTTGCAGGAAGAATGTCGGGCTCGAGATCTATTTTAGGCTCTTTGGGTTCCTGACCTTTTCATGGAAACGGTTCAAGGTGATGGAAAATGGTCCTTGTTCTGTCCTTCTGAAGCTCATGGTCTAGCTGATTGTTGGGGCGAAGAGTTTAAAAGATTGTATACCCAATATGAGAAGGAGGTAATGAGACTATTTTCCTTATTGGTCAAGATATTAGCCTTCACATTGTTGGCTGATGGTTATATCCATTTTTTTTGTAAACTCAGGGCAAGGCAAGAATGCTTATCCCTGCGAGGAAGCTATGGTTTGAGATTCTGAATTCCCAAATTGAAACAGGGACTCCTTATATGCTTTTCAAGGTATTCGTTTTTTTTTTTTTTCTTTTTATGTATTAATTTTAAACCTTATATGTTTTTCAAGATACCTTGGTTTTTTGATGTAGGCTCTTAACAATAATTCATGGTTTGAAATCTTTGGTTTTTTGTCTCATATATCTTAGTTTTGCATGCACAGGACTCTTGCAACAGGAAAAGTAACCAGCAGAATCTAGGCACCATCAAGTCCTCCAATCTATGCACTGAGGTTATTGAGTTCTCAAGTCCAACAGAAACTGCATTGTGCAATCTGGCATCTATTGCCCTGCCCAGATTTGTCAGGGAAAAGGTAGGCCTTTTAGATCTTATTTGTTGTCAAATAATTCTTGATAGTGTATGATTGACTTTTTTGTTTCGTTTAGGGGGTTCCTTTGGAGTCACACTCATCAAAGCTTGTTGGAAGTAGAGGTTGGAAGAAAAGATATTTTGATTTTGAAAAATTAGCAGAGGTATTTTATTGTTGATGCTCTTTGTACAAAAAGTGATTGTCACATATAAAAACAAAATAAGAAGCAAGTCGATGCATATTTGTTTCACTGCGCTTGTCTATAAATGTTAAAATTTAAACATCAAACTTTTATTTGCTGTCTCCTTGTAAAGTATTTCTTCCTCTATGTCAGGAATATTTGGACTTCTGAAATGGCTTTTTTTTCTCTGATAGCGTTCCCGCAACTGTTACTACAAATCTCAATAAAGTCATTGATGTCAATTATTACCCAACTGAAAGTGCAAGGAGGTCAAATGCACTTCATAGACCCATCGGTATTGGAGTTCAGGGTCTGGCTGATGCCTTCATCCTGCTTGGCATGCCATTTGATTCTCCAGAGGTTGCTCTAATTTATTTGATTTTCTTTGACTAATTGATTTAGCTTGATTTAAATCTTGCTTTGTTGAATACAGGCTCAACAGCTAAATAAGGATATATTTGAGACCATCTATTACCATGCATTGAAAGCTTCTTCTCAGTTGGCTGGAAAAGATGGCCCTTACAAAACGTATAGTGGGAGTCCTGTGAGCAAGGTATTTACGTTACATACAATGCCCAACAGATTTCATATGGAATGCCCACAGTTTCAGTTGTTCCAAGCAAACTCTGGATGAGTTGCATTTCAGGAAATTTTTTCTCTATAAAATAAAAACAATCAAATCTCTTAAAATATTATTATTTGATCTTTTTTCATGTAAAATGAACAAAAGAAATGTGGTTTCTATGATCGGAATTGATATTCTTAATATCCTGTCATGGTAGACTGGAATTTTTTACCATGTACTCGACTAATTATGTCATGTTGTTCCTGGATCATTTCAGTGAGTATAATTATGATAGACATAAATTTAATGGGCAGTACCATGCAATCTTCAATTGTCAAACTTCTGTGATGCATGCCATATTGCCCATAGAAAGAGATATGGAATGAATAAGGACAATGGGTTTACAAAGTCGAAGTTCACTTTCGTTCTTTTCATTTAGGGAATACTTCAGGTAGACATGTGGGGTGTAACACCATCAGATCACTGGGATTGGGATGGTCTCAGAGAAATGATATCTAAGAATGGAGTGAGAAATTCTCTTCTTCTAGCACCTATGCCAACTGCTTCAACCAGTCAGATTCTTGGCAACAATGAGTGCTTTGAGCCTTACACCTCCAACATCTACAGTCGAAGAGTTTTAAGGTTTTTATGGTTTTTTTTTTTTATTATTGCTTAACAGTCCCCCTCCCCGTGTAGAGATAATGACCACATTATGTGGCTTAAATTTCACATGTAAGGATAACAAACTTATCATCTGGCTTAGGCGTAGCAAGCCTATGGTGGAGGGGTCAATAAACAAGGGCAGCTCTTTCTATGATACTAAGTTAAATTTGAAAACCCATTGATAATAGATGTAGAGTCCCTCCTTATTTTCAAGTGTCTAGGATAACCTGAATTTAATCAGTGTTTGATTTATTTTACCACCACTTAAATGTTCTTTAATAGACCTAATTAATGCATTGTACACTTTGTGAATTGCCAGCCATTTTCAAGCACTACTGCAAATGAATTGAGCTTCATTATAAAATCATTTGATGAAATCTTCCAAGTGATACTTGTTCATAATGAACACCGTCAAATTTGAAAATCCTTCGAGGAGAACTAGGTTTGGAAAGGTTTACTGAAAATAGCGCATTGCATTTAATGTTGATTATTTTTATATGACTTTGACATTGCCTGGATGAAAACAAAAGTGGAGACGTTTTTATTTGTCATGTTGTGAGAGATGGATATCGTTCTTTGCTGAAAGTCAACTAAAAAGAATGGTCTTAAGTTGAACATTGGTTTTTAGGTAGATTTTGTTTTTGTTGGTCTGGAAATTTTCTCTGAACCGGTGCCTCTTTCTATTGGATTCAAACAAGCGAGTTGCATTCATTGAAGATGATATATAGTTTCTTTCTATTTTTATTTTCCTATCTTTGGGTTTATTTCTATAGAGAATCATGTTTCTGTCAGTCTGATGATTGGACATTGCTAGCATAGTGGATATATACTGAGTTTGATGCGGAGAATGACTTGATAGTGACAGCACCTGGCAGTAGATTATTGATATGCGGCGCTGATATGAAATCAGCCATTAACCATAGATGTTTTTGGACTACTTTCTGATAAGCACTTTCTTTGTCGCCTTTCCATTGTAGGCAAAACTGGTAAAGTTAGTATTGAGATTGCTTCAAGATATTTGTACATTATTATCCTGACTCACTTTAAATCATGCTAATTACAAGAAATTCATGTGAAAGCAGGTTAATTATTCTAAATGAAGACCTGCTGAGAGGACCTCATGCTGAGGAAAACTTAATCATATGCTGGTAGCTGCTAATTCATTCTCTTTGTTCAGTAAGAAGTTGAAATGCTGTTAAATCATATGAGTTGGTTCTACTCGTGATCCATGATTAGATTCAACTGTTAAAGCCCCCAATTGTAGAGGCTTACCTAGCTGCTTTCTTACTTCGTTCACAGGAAAGAAAACACATGCTCCAATCTGAATGTAGGAGCTTCTAAAATTCTGAAATGGCAGGCTGCGGGTTTACTGTAGCTGAAACTGCATTTAAAGTGTTGCTTATTTATCACTTTCCAGACTGTTTTAGCTTCTATCTCTAGATGAAAAAGACTTTTAGAGGCATTTCTTTTGACTCTGCTATTTGTGTTGTTATTTGCTCTACTTATTGGTTACGCTGCTTATTTCTAGTCCAAAGGGAAAAGGTAAGAGAACTTCCCTACGTTTACACCCATTTGATTCCATTGGTCCAAGTGCACCGCATCCAGGACAGGACAAGGATAGATTTTCGACTTTCTGCTTGGAGCACGCATGTTAGTCGTTTCAGTACTTTGACGGAATCATCCTGCAAGAATTTCGGAGTTATTACATGGCAATTCGAAGATATCGCCAGCACTAAAGATGAGGACAAACAAGAAAGAGCCCAACTTCAAGAAGTTGGAAGTGCTTTGATTTCAAAGTCATTTTCAGGACACAAGTGTTGGAGCTTATCTTTGCAACCTTGATTCATTACTGTGCTCTTTCGGCCAGGGTGCTGTAAAAGTGGACCCTTTTTCTACCAGGATTTCGGGAGTTAACAACCTTAAAACCTTGTGTGTATGTGCGCGGGGCATGCGTTTCAACTTTGTGAAAAGTTTGACAAATAGAAAAGCCAATGAGAAGCCACCGCTGGACAATCATACTTTTGACTGGGGGCTACGCTCTCACGCTGATCCTAAACCAGGTTCACAATGAAGCTAGCTATGGATGGAAGTGCCCGAGTGGGGTTTTGAAAAACAAAAAGACTTTTTAATGGAATGTTTCTATTTCTGGATGGCCCAGAGAGCGGAATGCCAATTGCCAGAGCCTCAGGCCTGGGTGGAATGGTGAATGACTGTATAACATCTCTCACCAAAAGAGGGAAAATGACCCCATTGTCATGAACAACGTGGTATAAAAAAAAAAACAAATAGGTGGGGTTGACAGTGAAAGGCCGGTGACTGAACTGATGAAAATGTTGAGATGCAACGAACTTGAACACAATGAATACACATCACAAGTGCCAGAAGCGGCTTATAGTGATCTAATAAGTCATTGCAAATTTGACTTCTCAAGGGTTTCTTTCTCTTTCTTTAGCTTCACTTTTGGTCTCACTAAAAAACTGGTTGCACCGTCCATGCTGAGCTGCAAACCAAAGGTCCTTGTCAGATAGATTGTTCATGGTCACGAGGAAGAAAGACAAGGCCCTCAAATCAGCACATGCTCATTTCTTTTCTGCGTATGAGATTTGGCTAACGGCGCTAGAGGATCTCATCTTTGACATTTTGAGTTCAAAATCGTTTTCTACAGAATCAAGACTGGACTACTTGTCAAAGTACCTGCTAGTTTGATAAAAACTGGAAACATATATTTTGTTTTAATTAGTAAAAAGAGAATTCATTTTAACTTTTGGCTACGTGTACATACTCTGAATCACATGTTCAGATATTATTGATTTATATGGTCCAATAGAATTGATAAAGACCTACTAAGCATTTAGGGAAATTGGGGTAGAAAATATATATCCAAAATTGAGCCTTAATGCTTTTGCTCTAAAAACAGAGGAGAAATAAGCATCAATGAGTTAAGGGTATCTCCGTACCAATTTTGACATTTGCTCAGGATTGTATATAGTTTAATATTGTCTCATTGCTTTATAAAATTTGAGATTTTGAGATTGAATTTAGACATTGTATAAGAGAGAGAGAGAGTTTCATTATGTAAATGACCATGGAATATATATATATATATATTTTAAAAAAAAGTGGTTTTATATGAATAGAGGTGTTCATGGGCTGTTGAGCTTGATTGACACCTTTAAAAGCAAGTTCGGCCCAACTTGATTATTTAAAATTAATTAATTTAAATTTTATTATTAAAATATAAAAATTACAGTAAAAAATGGTGCCCGCTGTCTTTTATTTTAATACAAATAGTGATGAAAAAAATAAGGTTTGTAAATGTTTGGCTTTATTATGATAAAGGGACGTGACAAGATAAAATGTCCACTTAAAAACCCATCCTGACAAAAAAATAAAATTGAATAAATGCATAGAAAACATAAAGAAAATTAAATAATTGTCGACGTTGATTTTGCTTCATAAAATTCACATTCAATCCCAAAATTAAACAAACTTAGAAGCCTACTTTTTGATCAAAACAAATTGTTATTGTAAATCCTATATCTGCTTTAACCAATATTGTGTTTGCTGCCAAAGTCCAAGAACCACGCAATCCAACAGAATTCCAAATGCAATTTCCTAATGGAGCCTTAATCGAAGCAACTTATCAATTGTTCTTTTTTCTTTGTTTGTCTCTTAAAAAGAAAATATGAAGAAATTCAGTTTATTAAGCATTTTGTTGAGGACCACTGACACCGGCAAATGCTTTCTTCTTTGATTGTTTCGAAAGTAGACTAGGGCATATCATACAAAATATCTGCGGGATTTTCTTGTAAGGGATTGGATAATGTTCCTTTCTATTAGGATTTGGCCATTTGTTGTATATCGTTGATGGATTAATCCACGCATTCATATTTATGGGCAACATTAACTGCTAGAATTGTTTTGGGTGAAGTAGGTTTTTACATTGCCCATATCAAAATAATTAAAAAATAAAAATAAAAAGATATAATATTTGAAAAGATTCTTAAATTATTTAATAAAATTCAAATAAGTCATTATTATTCTTTTGCATTCAATCAAACTTATTCATTTTTAATTTGAATCAAATAGACTTATGACTAACGATTAATTAATTATCATTAGTCAAAATGCTATTTGTCATTTTATATTTACGTGATATTGAGGTGTAAGGTGAAATTATTAATGATCATGTCATCATGTCATGTGTTCATTTATTGTGATATATTAATATATCACATCAATATCATGTGATATAAAATAACAAGTGATATTGTGATTAATAATAATTATGTATCTATTAGTTATAAGAACCTATTTAACTCAAAACAAAAATATAAAAATTTGATTGAAGGTAATAAAAAAATAAAAATTTATTTTAATTTTTCTAAATAGTTCATGAACTTTTTTTTTAAGTATTATATCAAATAAAAAATAAATCAAAACAAAACTTTTAATAACATAGATAAATTTCAATATTTTATTTGTATTTAGACATTAAAATAGCTGTCAAGGTTAAATAAATAAATACTACTGAAGAGATTGGTCCATCCAATATACCGTCGGCAAAACCAGCTACAGTTGGTTTTAGTCCACGTTGTATTTGATTTGAGTGCCGATCTTATGGTGTAAAGATGAGTTAAATAATATATAGAAAGATAATTAAATTTCCAATCCACTTTATCTACTCCTAAATTTGCAAATGGATGACTTCAAATTGATTGAATAGAATAGAAAATTAATGCATGCATCTACTCCCAATTTAAAGTGCTAATCGATTACTTTCCCTTTTTAACTTTGGCCTTGTGTTTCACACTACTTTCTTGTAAGAAATTAACAGGAAAGTTCATCCATAACCTAAAAGCCATAGAGAAGAGAACGTTGGAATGTCACTTTGGAAAGTAATCCCCCATTATCAATTCAGACTTCAAGCTTCTGAATTCCACATTTTACATCTAAGTCTACTTAAAGCTAACTTCTATGAGGGTTTGGTTCATCTCATCAGTGACAAATTTTATTTATGTATTCGTTTTTTTTTAGTTCACAATGCAAAGCGTGATGTACGGAAAATGGGGGTCCATTTTTTTTTTTTAAAGGCAAAAAATGGGGGTCCATTTAACCTACACATTTATTTATTATATTGTATATTGGAATATTCTTGATATAGATAACTAATTTATACCCATCCAGATATTTGTATTCTTTCATCGAAATTGAACTATATTGTTAACAAATTGTTAATAAAGAATTTAATGGACAAAGAACTTGGACTAAAGCTTTTGACACTGGTATCGTGTCATTGGCTTCTTTTAAATCCGACAAATGAAAAAATAAAATAAAAAATCATAATCAATGTATTGTTGAGAAGAATTAAATTACGAATCATATCATATAAATAATTTGATATAATTGTATCACGTTATAATTGTATTATATTTGTCGGTGGATGTATTGAGTGGCAAGTTAAATGAATTGCTTGGAGTAGCTGTAAGTGCTGATGGCAAGGAAGTTAAGGATGCTGCTAGAAATCCACCATGGGTGCAGTGTTGCTTGCTATCTCATTACCTCAAGTGCTGTAAGATCTGTGACACCAAGCTTGCTGATCAACGAGTTTGACTGATGGATTGGTATCCAGAGGAACTCTCACTCGGTAAATTACTTGTATTATCAACTATATCACTGAGGATTCTGTAAAAGAAAAAATAAGCATCTGTCTTTTTAAAAAAAAAAAAAAAAGTATACACATTATCCCCTCTCCGTACATAATATGGGTTCTACTTTTCCCTTGAAACAGTAAAATTAAAGGTCGAATTATGACAAATGCTCCATGGGAATATAACTAATGGGAATTTGATTACACGTGGAGCTGAGTATGATTTCGACCATCTTTTCCCCCTATTAACACGATTTGTTTTATTATAGCTTATACGATTTAATCATTCTTTGTTTGTTATCGTCCCTTGTACCATTTCTTGGCTTTTTGTCTTTTGAGCATCTCATCTTCACTTCCAAGTCTTTGAACCTGACCCCATTTAGGCCATTCGGGCCACCTACCTCCAAGCCAAGTCTCTTTCCCAAGTCAACTTTGATTCATTTAACTATTATTTCTTCTTTTGACTGAGATTTTGATAATTTGTTCTTTCTAATTAAATTAAATTTTTGCTAATGAAATTTTGTCTTGATGATAAAGAAGAGATTTTGAACTTTTAAGTTTCAAATTCAAATTTCATCGTATGTGAATTTAATCTAATTTTCTGTTAACTTGTTTAATTAATTTATACGCTATTGATTAATTTTAATAAATATAATATGTGTTTAGGGTTAAAATTATTTGAATGTAACTGAACTTAATGTGTGAAAATTATGAGGAGTGATTGCTTTTATTAGCTCCTTACATGGGGAACTAGCAAGTAATTATCAAAATGCGTACGGCTCCAAGGCAGGAGGAAAGTATAGTCTTAACTATATATTTCCCCTTCTCTGTAGGCGGCTGACATTTGGAATGGTTCCTCGGCCTCATGGGAAGAACAGTTGTGATCGCATCATGAAAAATATTTTGATTCCATTGAAAAGGTAGGGATATGAGGAATTTGTGGGAGCTGTTAGAGTTCACAAAAGCTTACTCCTTCAAACGGATGCATTCAATGATTTGAAAACAAAAGTGTTGTATACTTGACGTGAGATTACCAAAAGCATCATTCAAATGATGAAAAGTATTTAGTGTTTCTTTTCCGTAAAGATGTAGTTTTGAGTTAAAATTCTTCTTCTCTTAAATTAGTGAAATAAGATCAAACCCACACATAGTATACATGTGTTTAAAAAAACATTAATTATTGTAAGAATTAAAAATCAACAATCACTAAAATGAATAATAATATTATACGTATATGTTGACATTAACTATCACACAATTAAGGAGAAAAAATTAAATAATAAATCAAACAAATTAATTAATAAACCTTGGACTAGGCACACCTGCGGTAGGATTTGAACTTGAAATCTAAAGAGTGCTTTTCTTAAATGAGCCTCAAGTATAAGGTATTTTTGAGAATGGTCCTCCTTATAATTTTAACTGTTTTTAGCCAAGAGAAAAAAAATTGAACAAAATTGTTCTTAATGAAACCGACTCATTCGTTAGACTTCGCGCCTCAACTCGAAACCTATTAACGGGTTAAGTATGTCCTTTATGTGGACCACAACTCTTTAGTTTTCATCGAGAGACCGTACATATCCTCAGAAGCAAGTCTGCAAAAGCATTCCTCGATAATTCAACTTCCGAGCATTTTGGCAGTGGTAAGAGCCTTTTGGAGTGGTTATTATTCGCACAAAGGTAGTTCACATATTGAGCAGTATGATGAAGTTGACATTACGTTAAGAAAGGTATAATATTTTTTTATGAATTTTTTTATTTTATTTTGAACCATGTGGAGGTTTTTGACATAATGGTTATTGTTCATGTTTAGGGTTAAGGTTTTTGAGCATAAACCTATACATATTGCACATTCATATTGATATTTTTGTTGTTTGAAATTTTTGAATATAAACATGAAGGTGGTATTGTTGGTGTTGTTTGGGTGGAAAGGTGACCGGCCATGCGTTACTGATTAATATGTATGTGTTAAGAATTCTGTTGATGGTTTAGATATTGCCTGAGTGAGGGCGTGCTTAAGTGGTTGGCACCTTTTGCATGAGTGGATTTTGGCATGGGGTCACGTTGGGGTTGCGTGATTGAAAAAGGGTTTAACTTAGCGTGATTGATTGATAGGTCATTACGTTACTGGTTTCTATGTTATTGCATGAATATTGTTCAGGCATGGCATTGGTTAGTGTGTGCGTGATTCAATTAGTTGTTCTTAGAATTGCGTGACTTGTTTATAAATCATTGCGTGATTTAATGTTAGTAATTGCATGACTAATTGATTAGGCATTGCGTGACTATTGTTGTAGGAAATTGCACGAGTGTCATAACTGCATGAAATTTATCTGTATAGGTTCATTCTGTATTATTGTGGGTCAACTGTAATGCTTTAATGTGTATATGTTGATTTACTTAATAATCCATGCTCCACACTTGGATTAATTATTCTATTTTAAGGATGTCTAAAAATAGTTAAAATATTGTTAGGGTTATTTTTTGAGTGAACTTATGAGAAGGGCTATTTCTCATAAATTTCTCTAGTTCTTTTGTTTAATATACAATGATAGTATTGACATGACTAAAATGGGAATGTTATCTGTTTTATGTTGCAAATGGCTAACACAGGAATAGAGCAGGAAAACGTGGAGTCCTTGCTTTGTGTGCCGAGGCACCGGTGGGGGTTCAATACGGGCATTAACATCCACTGTAAGCGGTCGCATCTGCACGTGATACGTGAGATGCTGTGTCAAGTGAACGAGCTGGAAAGCTTTAAGAGAACATGCTTCGGGCACATGATGGACGTTGAAGCATACAAGAGTTTATTCTGCGCCAGTCTTGTGCACAATCTAATGCTACACAGAATCAACGAACTTAACGCCACGGAGGTAGAGTTATGGTTGGCAATAAGGAAAACAAAGGCCCGCTTTTCAAATAGGGAGTTCTATTTGGTGACAGGACTGAAGTTTGGTCCTCTACTGGCCCATATTGTCAATCCTTACGAGGCCTTCCCTGGAGGAATTCACCTACGATATTGGGGACTTGGGAAGGAGGTGAAGATCCAACAAGTTTTAGACACGTTCAAGGGAGGGCAGTTTTAGCAAGAGGGAGACGCGAGCAAGATGGCCCTTGTCTTGATCGCGATCAACGTTTTATTCAGTCAAGACTACAGACGATCTGTCGTTCCATGGTTGTTGTCCCTAGTCAAGAACATACGTTTGGAGTCTGATCGTGGATTACTTGCTGAGGGGTTTCGTACCTCCCGCTACAAGCGAAGCAAATAAGAAGCTCTACCACCTATACAAATTCATATGGGCTTTTCAGATAGTCTACCATAGCCTAATGTTTATCATTATCATTATTGTTTTCGCATAAGAATTTATGAGGTGACTAAAAATGATATACAATTGATGTGCAGTTTTAAGCGTTGGAAGCAATACCTGTAATCAGAAGCTCGTTCGGAAGGCAGTGGCAGTCCGAACAGGTTTGGCCAAGAATTCTTAAATGGCATTGTGATTAGAGGCTTGAAAGGTTCCACGCCAATATTGCAAGTTTGGAGAGAGAGGGTAAGGTGAGTAAAGAAACCATATTTTTTTGGGGCTTGATTAAATTTTATTTTTATTGTCATAAGGTAGCGAGGGTTATACCTAATACTAATGTATGTTTTGGTGCAGTTGTGGGCAGTGAGGATGTTGGAGCCAACAGCAAAAAAGATGTTGACCTCATATTGGGCGGACATTGAGGTCAACATCTCCGAGGGGCAGCAATACATTCCATTATAGAAGTTGGAGGGTCACCCAGAATTCGATCCCCAGCAAAGGAGAAAAATAACGGATCGCAAAGGCAAAAGTCTAGTACGATGAGCCGTTAAGCGAAGACGCACCACGGACGAGGAGGTCCATTCCGATTTCGATGCTGCTGAGGCACCTCATTCTCTTCCTGCAACTGTTCATGGTGCTTCTCCTACTGCTCCTCCTCCTGTTTCTGCTGTTGCCCCTCCTCCTGCTTCAAATGCTGAGCCGCGCAACAGAGCGCTGTGTCCATAGATGACTACCAGCATTAAGCGAGAGCCTCAAAAAATGTGGACACAATCGAAAAAAGACCTCCAGTTATTGCAGACGATTATGCAAATGCAGATGCAGTCAATGCAGTTGGAGATCCAATAGTCAATACGGTTGGAGATCCAGCGGGTGATGCAGATACAGATGCAGTAAATGCAGTTGGAGATCTAGTAGTTCTCAAGTGCGATGGCGTTCTCTTAAATAGGGTTCACACCCTCAACATCTTCTAATTCAACGGTTCTACCATGGTCGTCCAAATCAACCTCTTCGAACACAACAATTGTGGTATGACCTATACCGCCATCTGCATGACTGCAATCAAGAATGTCAGTCTGATCAACCTTGTCGTCCTCTGAACGGTTTTCATGTCCGCCAATGTAATCATCTTCACAGTCATAACATAACTCATCGTTTCGATCCGCTGTGTCGTCCTCTTCAACATCATCTTCAATCTGATCAGATGCATCGTCATCACTCACAACCATCACAGTGTCATTTGCTAATGACAATGGACCCAATGCATTTTCGAGCGACAGTTGTGTTTGTTGCAAAGTACCGAGTATTTCGTTCAATGCACACTCCGATCGAAATTGTGCAGACATCATTTGCAAACACCTCATGTGTGCGCCAGGCTACTGAAACTCATGAGGATATATCAAACGTGATTTCCATGGTTGTTTGTTAGGAAATGCATGGTGTGGTATGTCAAAATAATTAACATTTTGTTCTTGGTGATTACTATGTTGGATACCATGCTTATGTGGAATATCGTTTGCATTTCCTGCCTTAACTGTTACAAACACAACAAATGTCCTCTCATCTCGCAGAATACTTGCTCCATCTTCATCAGCCCTGATAACTGCTCGCGAAACCCTTGCGGCATGACTGAGTGATGCATGTAGCTCGATTTCATTATTATGTGAGTTGACCCCAACAACTTCTTCAACCAGCTTCACTAGTCCCGAAAATGACAAATCACTCCCAACACCCCTCACTTGTGTCTCACCACCCTTGTAAGTGTCATCGACCCAATGACCACCGTATGTAATCATAAGCTTCACATTTGATAGGCCGATAAAATTTAATTGAAAATAAGTGTCACGATCAGTCAATTTATCAAAAATAGCCCCTCAATGCATAGAAACCACTTACACAATGTCTAAGTCACATTTGGCCTGCTGCAGAAATTTAACAAAAATTAAGTGTCGCAATGTCTAATACACATTAATGCAATGCCTAATAACTAGTGAACAAACGCCCCTAAACAAGAGGTGAATTACACAAGTCACGTGCCACCGCTCTCGCAATATATAATAACAGGTCACTTAATATATAAAAACCAGTCACGCAAACCTAAAAAACTACTGAACAAAAGTTCCTAAACAACACATGAATTGCACAAGTCACTTTCCACCACTCACGCTACAACAGGCAACGCAATATATAAAAATCAGTAACACAAGCCTAAAAAACTATTGAACAAAAGCCTCTAAACAACACATGAATTGCACAAGTCGCACGCCACCACTCACTCTACAACAGATAATGCAATATATAAAAACCAGTCACGTAAATCTAAAAAACTACTGAACAAAAATCCCTAAACAACACATGAATTGCACAAGTCACGCGCCACCACTCACGTTACAACAGGTAACGCAATATATAAAAACCAGTCATGCAAGCCTAAAAAACTATTGAACAAAAGTCTCTAAACAACACATGAATTGCACAAGTCACGCGTCACCACTCTCTTTACAACAGGTAACGCAATATATAAAAACCAGTCACGCAAGCCTAAAAAACTACTGAACAAAAGCCTCTAAACAACACATAAATTCCATAAGTCACGCCCCACCACTCTCGCTACAACAGGTAACGCAATATATAAAAACTAGTCACACAAGCCTAAAAAACTACTGAACAAAAGCCTCTAAACAACACATGAATTTCATTAGTCATGCGCCACCATTCTTGCTACAACAAGTAATGTAATATATAAAAATCAGTCACGCAAGCCTAAAAGACTATTGAACAAAAACCTCAAAACAACACATGAATTGCACAAGTCAGTCACGCACCGCCAAGCTCACAACACCTAAGAATAAGTCACTTAATGAATAATAAACCTCAAAACAAGAGGTGAATTGCACAAGTCACGCACATTGAGCCTCACAATACCTAATAATAAGTTAATCGATGCCTAATATCCACTCATGTTATGTCAACTTAAACAATCACGTACTGGCCCAACGTCACGCAATACATAACAACACGTCACCATAGGTACTCTATTCCATATACATACAAACCACTCATGCAATATCTCAACAGAAGATATGCATTGCACAATTCACGCACCGCGTATAACCCACTCTCCTAATACCTAATAATAGGTCACTCAATTGCTAACATCCACTCACGAAGTTATTCAGTATAATCCAACTTAAACGAAGAAAATAACTCAAGAAAATATGTGCTCAATGAAAATAAAAATTGCTATAAATTTTATTCAAATTTTATTAAAAAGACCCCCCCGAAAATACAAGGAGATGATACAAAAAAAATGAACCGTAGTTCATTTCTTCATAAGTTCATCTACTTTGAACTCTATCTTGGCGAGAATCTTTTAGTTGCTTAAGATGGCAACCTCTAGGTCAAAAGTCCTTTGCATCAGGTTGTCGATGAAGACTTGCATCTCTTGGTGGAATATGTGCAACTTGTCCCTCACACTAAAAGGCACCTCATCCTCTTCGGAGGCTCCCTCTTTCCCCTTCTCGACTTTTGGATCTCTGAACGTCATTTTTCAATTATCTAAGATTGATTAAGATAATTGAATTTGATTCAAATGGTTAATGGTTCCCTTTATTTATAGGCATGAAAGTTGACTCTTCGTTTTCTACAGTCATATCAGTGCAATGAAGGGGGGCTGAATTGGTTGTTAAGTACCTGTTCGGCCTGCCCTTTCATCTTATCTACCTCTTAAAAGTAAAAGTCAAGCCAAACATCATTTTCCAAGATATTCTTTACAAAAAGCAGCTTAAAGGTTTTCTCTCTTTTTCACTAATCAAAAAGGATTTTAATGTTACCTTTTTTCTCTTTTCCAAGAAATTCGTTATCGTTTCCTCTTTTCTCTTCTATTTTTTTTAATTTAAGCATCATGGTAAACCAACCAAAATCTAATACTATTGCTACTATACAAGTCTGAAATTATATATAAACTTCAAGAATTATATTGAAGCTTATTAGGTTATTGAAGATAATTAGTAGAGAATCACCTTCAGTATTAGGTAGCTAAAGTCACGCAATGCCTACAAACAGATCACGCAATGCTCAACAAATATTCAGTCATGTAATATTCAGTCACGTAACTCCTGTCACGCAACGCTAACAAATATTCAGTCACGTAATGCCTATAAAGAACTCACACAATGCTCAACAAATATTCAGTTAGGTAATATTCAGTCACATATTACTTGTCACGCAACGCTCAACATATATTCAGTCACGTAATACCTATAAAGAACTCACGCAATGCTCAACAAATATTCACGCACCTAATGCCAAATAAACAGGTAACGATTCCTAATATCCAATCACACACCTTAATATCCAGTGACTCAATGCCTAACAAATATTCATGCATCGCCTATACACTGATTGATTTCGCTACCCCCAGCCAGATTTAAGTTTCCAAACTCATATAATTTACCCATAAATTTTTTCGTTCTATGAATAACCCTAAATAAACGCAAGAACCCATAACAAATACCTTGATGTCATCTCTGCACTTTGGGATCGTGAGAAAGTTGGCTACTGATATAGACCTTGATGGCGTTGGAGAGCTGGACGGAGGGATAGCAAAATCTAAATCAAGATTTAATTTTGAAATTTTAAGTTGAATGACGGGAGAGCAGAAAGAAAGAAACTGAGACGCGTCTTCATTTGGATTAATTGGATTAAAGGGTATTCTTGTCAAATCATGCCAAAAATTGGCTAAAAACAATTAAAATTATAGAGAATGTCATTTTTGAAGTCACCTTACTGTAAAGGCCATTTCTCACCATTTCTTCAAATTTAAATGTTTTAACACGTAAAAAAATTACTATTAAGTAATTAATAAATTAATTAATGTTCAAATTTCTTTACCCAAATCAAGTTCTTATGTTATGAAAAATCTCCTGTCAAATAAACAAGAGGTTTTGAAATAATACACTGATTCTCGGGATTAATAAATACGCTTTTCAAAAAAAAATTAGTATCTTACAGAGTGATACATTCTTTCTTTCTTTCTTTCTTCTTTTTTTTTTTATGTGGGAAATGAGAATTCAAATTAAATTTTTAAATAGGGAATGCATGTATTAATCATTTAATCAAATAGTTAAACGTTATAAGTGATTTTTGAAAGAATGATAAAGTAACATCAGGTGCAATAACTTTTAACTGAATAGTTTGAATCCAAACAAAATGCAAAAATCCAATGTGGTGGGTCACTTGTTTTTCTTTTTTTATGGAAAAGAATTTTAGTATAATTTTTTAGCAAGATCCATCAAAATAATAATACTCTGAGCCCACCACTGAGAGAGTGAGATAGCAAAAATGAAAGCCTTTTCCACCTCGCGGCTGCATGCTTTCCTTATTGATTCCGTTCCCTTTGGACAATCAGCCGACAGCGAGGAGCTATCTCCTATATGCGACAAAAATAACGACTGATTTTAATTAATTAGCCTCCGACGACGCAAACCAACAGAAATAAATAATCTACTCATTAAACGTATGCATGTTCAACATGAAACAAATTAGCAAGTATAATCCTTTTTCTAGTAGATATAAAGGTTAAAAATAGAAAAGAAACGATAAGGATCTTATTGGAGGGAAAAGTGATCAAAATTCAAAGCAAACCAAGCTGATGACATGGGAGGTTGAGGCCATAGAGATTTAAGGTAGTAAGAACAGTAATGAATCATAACTGAACTCTTTAAAGTTGAGTTCTTTTTGATATTATGTTAAATTGTTTAGATGGGTATTTAATTTAAAATTAATTGTCAATAAGTGGAGAAGTACTGGTTATGTTTATATGTTTAAGATACTTCTAATTTAATAAATATGAAATTTCTTTGATCACCATTTTAATACTTTTATACCTTCACGTGTAGAGACCATGAAATATCATAAAGAATGAAAATAAGGTATGCTCTAGTACCATAAAGAACTGAACATTATAGACTTAATTGAAGAATAAAGCATACATTTTACTATGAGTGTTTATAATACAAGTGTCCCTCTTAAACTTAAACAGGGATTACATAGATTCAAACTAGAGGCGACATTATTTATCTATCTTTGTCTGTTTGTTGCTGATCTTTATCATCTTGGTTTGCTATGAATTTTGGATAATTTTTCCTTCCAATAATTTTATCAATTTAAATAGTTCAAATTAGATACAAAATTTTTTTGTGCTTAAAATATATACTATTTACACACACTGTCATTAGTTTAATTCTCTCCTATTGAATTTCAAACTATTTAGTACAACACAGAAGAAATAAATAAATAAATAAACCCAAATGTATTATTCTGTCAATAATGTACAGCTTACTTTGGATCCCATCAAAAATTAAATGAAGTTAAATATTAGCAGGCAAATATCTCAAAAAGAAGTAAAGATTAAATAATTGTCTGCTGCTGCTTCTCATACTTCACATTTTGATAAAGTTTTATACTTCCTTGGAATTTTTCAAAACTTCGTGCTAATTAATAGTAAAAAAGGGAAAAATGAAAGGATGGGGGGGGGGGGCTTCTTAGAAAATACAATGATGTACGGAAATTATAAATAGCTGACAGTGTAAAGGATTTGCAGCCGTTGTCAGCTGGTTAGGTTTGTCTATGGCTTCTTCCAGGATGATGAGCAAATGGTATAAGAATCTTTAATGAGTATTTATCTTAAAGATAAGGTCGTGGTTCTAGAATTAATGTTAGCCATATCAAATTCCAATTCTTCTCTCTGATTTTATGTCGAGAACTTTTCCTTTACACGTGTATAACATAATGCTAGATTATCATGTTTATTGATTTGATTCTATTTTTTATTTGGGATTTTTGCTAATAAATTGTTAACTAATGCAGCCCTATTAGAATTGTTCACGTGCAGAAAAGTAGTACAAAGCTGGGTGGTTGAAGCAGCTTAAAAATGAAAAGTGGATAAGGAGAACTAAATCTATTTGATTTGGATAATGAATGCTTTGTTGGTCTGTGATATGAGCATGTGCAAAAAAAAGGAAAAGTGTAAACATGCTTGTCCTCCATGAAAGCAGGCTGCAATCACCTTCTCTTTTTCATTTTTTCCTCCGCCCGTGGGTGCGAAAAATATTCTACGATCTAATGAGATCTTAACCCGTGCAATATCGTAAATATTAATCTTTATCGTTGAATTTTTTAAAATAAAAGTCATGAATGATTTAATATATATTTTTTGAATTTTTCTTTCTCATATGATTTAAACTACACCATAGGAACAGCACGATCTTATATTATGAATCTCACCTCTTTGTCCACAAATTTGAACTTGATACCATATTTTATATATATTTACTTGCATTAAGTTTTGCCCCACTATAAGAAAAGTGATATTGAACTTAAGGATAAGCATGTAAAGATTTAGGGTTACTCGTGAATCGCCTTGGATTGATGAATTTAGGTTGATTTTAAGATAGTCCTCTGACTTGATGGGTGTTCATAGGCCAAATTATTTAGGATTGACATGTTTTTAATGATACATAATTCTAAAAACTTATCTACTTGCCTTGAATCGAAAGATCAGACCCTAGGATCTAGTTATTTCTTTTTTTTTTTATGGGATTAAAAGGTTAAATTGTAAAACTTGAATCCATAAAAGAGTATACAGATATTGATCATTAAGCTAAAGAGTTATTTAAAATGTTTATATCCAATACAAATAATAAATGAATACAAAAAACTCACCAACAATAGTGAACAAAATGTTAATATTTTAAAATAACAAAACCTAACAATAAATCAATTATAATGTGAATTATAATGTGAAAGTATGAATTTTCTTGTAGTATTCATAGATTCAGTAAATATTTGATTGTAGTTTACATTAATAATAATAATAATAATAAATATTATTTTAATTAATTTTTTTTAAAAAATATAAGATTTACGATTGATCTAAAACTATACAAGACAATAGTGTTGAGTGTTGATCGTAAAAGAAGTCATATAAACATATTGACAATCCAAAATTTTTAGAATCCACTCTACATAAATGGATTACAGGTATGACTTCAAGATTGTGTATCCGAACCATACTCAACCCTACTTTGAACCTACTAACTAATTGAATCAAGCAATATTAATTATAGTCTAGTATTTGTTATATGTTAATCTAAAAACAAAAAAGAAACTCAAAATTTGTGGTTTAACTCTTTTATTCTTTGTTTCAAAATCATTGCTGGTAATTAATTAATGTGTAAAGAAATCTATATATGCAAATAGCAACGAAAAGATTAACAAAGGGGTCGAATGTGAGGGAGCTGTCCATTTAAATCATCTAGATTTCACCTTGTTTATGTCATATGCAAACAATTCTTATACGGAATTTCCTTGAGAAAACAACAAAAATTAGTACTATTATGCCCATGTAGATGTGGGAATCTTCCAAGAGTTTTCCCCTCTATCTTTCTTCATCAGCCTCACAACGACGTACAAGTGCAAAGTGTGGAAAATTAGTACATCATCATGAATGCCGGAATAAATCAAAGGTCATCAGAGTGCCAGGCGATGTTCCCAAGACTTGTAACTTTTCATATGTACGGGTCTTTATACCCATTAATATATGTTCCATTCTTCTTTCTAGAAAGAGAACCATTCAAGCGGGTTCCTTAAAAAATTTAAATTCCAAAATTATTTTTTAAATAAAAAAACCGATTATTATCCCATGAAAACAATAGAAGGTTATCTATTTTATTCTATTAATACTATTATAATTATCATCATCATCATTTGTCTTATGATGATGATGCTTTACATATGGCTCATCATTAGTACACGAAAAACAACAAAACTTGAATTAAAATTTTTCTATAAATTAACTCTCAAATCCCAGCTATTATAACATCCTCATGTACTATTTGTTTCTGTATATTGTCCAAAACAGTGGTAGAACAGCAATGAAATGAATAAGTGATGGAAATTTACCACGTTCACAAGCACATGTAATTAAAACATTGAGAAATATTATGCAACTTTTGAATGGAGAGTTGAAGAAGAAAATCATTTTATTTAATAAAGTAATCTGTAAATTCAATAACTGCAATCGCAATCAGAATTAAATATTACGCTCCATATGAAAAGTCATTGAATAAATCAATCAGTCAAATCAACTAATAAATCAACATGTGTCACGCATTTAAGAGTATATGTTTTGTTCAAATTTATAAACAATGCTGTTCAAAATTAAAAATATCACTAATAATTTGTATGTTTATGAGGTGTCTTTGTTTAATAATTATAATTTAACGAACAGAATTACTTAAACCTGAAACCTCAGAGTTTTTGTTTAATTTTATTAATAAATTTACAGCTAAACGTAAATTAACTTATAACATAAGGTTTTTGCACTCAAGGATGGTGTATAAAATAAAATAAAAAATATCAAACCAACAATGAGTTGATTGCATCAATTAGTTCATTTATCTCTATAGTAAAAAATTCTAAATCTAATTACTGATGAGTTATGATTCTCTTTTTGCTCACATATCTGGACGTTGAGAATGGAACAAGTTATTTATTCTGAAATTTTTCTAAAGAAAAGAATAATAACAGTTAAAGTTATTTTTTATGCAAGTGTCAGAGTTATATGTAATTTTAATTTGATACCTCGTACCAACAATAAAAATTAAATTAGACATAAGAACACGCAAAACAGCTCCAAAAGAGATTAGAAATGTAGGTGTGGGTGTTAGGGAAGGGGGTTCAGGGACATTAGGCCAAGTTGAGGGGCCCTATGCCCTGCTCAGCTACTTTTACCTACTATTTTCCACGTATACGATTTTATAGTGTTGACCAACAGTTCTGACATCAATCTCCCCTATATCTCCTGTCTTTATCCCCTAAATCTCATGCCAAATGCACCCCATTGGGTCCCCCATAGATCTAACCCCTTACACTTAAACCTCTATACAGACAATCTTCACCGAATTGCAAAAGGAAAATGAGCAAACTCTTGCCCAACTTAAGTTTCTCTTAAAGCTGAAACATTAGGGTAGTTCAGCCAAACTTTTACAGTTATTCATAATATAATATATATATATTATATAAAAGCAAATGATGATTTAACTTTTCAATTACATAAAAAAAAAAGAAAATACTCAATTTTATTATATACCATCTTCGTACTATTTGGAAGCAATGGATTGTTCGACTGTAAGATACAATAATACTAGCTTGAAAAAGGAATGGAAGAACAGGAGCGGCCTTGATTAAGAATTGGTTGAAACTAGAAATAATAAGAAAAATAGTCCCTTTTGACATTAGTAATTTCAAGCACCTTAAATTGAATGGTTGCATTTTTCTGCTGTTGGGTTTACGGTAGAAGATGGTAGGGTGTGCTGCTGAGCACATGGAGCATGTCAGAGAGAAACGTGTTTTGACCATACACATCAAAAAAAGGAAACCAAAAACAAACAATACTTTGTTAATATATCTCTACATTTAGTTAATTCAATTCTAGACATAAGAAAAATCATTAATGCAGTTTCTTATTACTGGTATATATCATTTATATAAAAAGCTAATAGCCAATGCGATGACTTTGGATTGATGCAAATGACCGAAACTTCAAATCCCTCCAATTTTTCCATACTTGTTTTTACTTTATATATTTCATCTTTTTAGACTAACTCAAACTTCTGTACCAAAAAACCACAGAGCCTAACTATTCAAAAAATACCTTCCCTCTTTTACAAGTCCAGCTTCTTTCAGTTTTTTAATCTCTGAATTGAAGCTACTATTATGTGCAGTTGCCAATTGGGAATCAAAAAGTAAAACCATAAACTAATCAGCCTGCAATAACCTCTTCGATGTCTATACCTAACACCAAATTAAGTTTGCTCTTTCTCTCCTTAATCTTATAAAATTAGCTGAAAAGCTAACTTAATTAACTTAAACCTTGTTCAAAATCAATTGAGATTAGGATACCAAGTTACTGCCGGATGATACAGTCCATCTTACTACTTATGGGCTAATCATTAATTAATTCTTAGCCCAATTTGATAATTCCCCATTTTATGTCGGTATTCGGAACTCAATTCAAACATGAACTCTTATCTTTTCTGTCTTCTCTCTCTCTCTCCGCCCAAAAAGGCAAATATCAACCGACTTCTTAAGCTATTTGCCGTTAGTTCCTCATGAAACACTCAATTAATCAGTCAAATTTCATGGTGTGAACATTTCATATGGTCAGTATCCATCTGCCAGTTTTTTTTTGCAATCACATCTCGAATAAATAAAAATAAAAAAAGTTGTTGCGAAAATAAATACTGCAATTTTATCTCCTAAAGGTAGTGATGGTGGAAGTAGAGTGGGATTTATCATTTTATGTGTAGTGGCAAAACTCAGAAGGGTACTATTTTAATGGCGGCTGGTCAGAGTTTCAGCTTTTGAAATTCCTTATTATCCACATATAAAACCCTCTTCCCTTCATTTCGAAACAAAGTCTCCTTCCATTTTTGCGGCAAAATACCCTTAGCAGGGTAGGTCTTTACAAAAACTCGTTTTATTCAATAAAAAGAAAAACCCCAGATTACATTGGTTTTCATGTGCTTACTCAACAAGGTGGCGCACCACAGAGGGTCAGGTCAGTACGTCAGGTTCCCTCCTGTTGGAGATGGCGGTGAAGAACAGCAAGAAGATAGCAACACCCAAGAAATACAATCCCAGCTGTCTCAAATTCGAGAATCCAACCAACCGATGATCCAACATAGGAACAACACAGAAATGTTTTTTGGACCACAAGGTCAAGCAACCGAGATGTCAGCAATGGTATCTGCCCTGACACATGTTGTTTCCGGGCAAAGAGCTGCTGCTGATTGGGGTTACGGTGCTAACTTGGCTGGCATGGTCACGTCTAGTTTTGGACATAGCGGCTCCGCTGCTTCTCCTTCTTCTTATTCTTCTTCTGCTTCTCCTTCTGGTTCTGGTTCTGCTTCCGGTTCTGGTCTATGGATTGGTCAAAAAAGAGGGCGTGAAGAAGAGGGTGCTACTCAATTGATTGAGTCTGTAACAAGGGTTCAAAGACCTTTTGGTGATTTCAGAGGCTCTCATGCCGATTCATCATCTGGTGCAACTACTGGTATAATATTTTCAGTCAATACCACTTCGTCCTCCATCTTTTTCCAAGTAGCTATCCCTTGCACACGGATTTTCATTCTTCTTTTCTTCTTCTTTCCTTTATGGTTTGACCCTTTAGTGAAAATCTAGGGAATTACACTTCTATTTTATTTGCTTACATTATCTTACAGAAGATTACATAATCCAGAAAAGGCTTTTTATTTTCTTATTATCAATAATTTTATAAAAGCATTTTTTATAAAATATAAATTGCATAACAGTTTATTTTATTACTTTCATATATACAATATTAATAAGAACAAAATTACTTTCATATATACAATATTAATAAGAACAAAACTATGTAATATTGCATGTCTTTCAACAATTTATATGGCCTTAACTCAAAGTTTCAATTAGTCAGCTTTGGACAAACATAGATAGGTATGGCCATCTAAAACTCAAAGTTGCAATGAAATAGTTCGTCAGCTTCAGCATTACCACCTTCATTTAGGATTCAACCTCTCAATCATTTAGCTTCAAAGCAATAAATGTTTAACAAGAAGATAGAACTATTTTGCTTTCTTTGTCAATAATCTATCCCTCCGTTTCTTTTTACAGTTACTGAAGAAACTACAAACGTTGTTGCGCCACCTACCACAACTGCACCTTCAACCACATCAACAGAAACAGCAGCAGCAGCAGCCTATGAAGAAACCGGCGAGCGAAGAAGAAGATATAGAGGCGTTAGGCAAAGGCCATGGGGAAAGTGGGCAGCAGAAATACGTGATCCACACAAAGCAGCAAGAGTTTGGCTTGGTACATTTGATACAGCAGAAGCCGCGGCAAGAGCCTATGACGACGCTGCCTTGAGGTTCAGGGGAAACAGGGCCAAGTTAAATTTCCCGGAAAATGTCAGGCTAGTTCCTCAACCAATGCAAAATTTTCCTGCCACCCAAACATCAGTTTCTAGTTCTCTAACAACCCATTTCCCACCATCTCATTCTACGCCAATGCCATCATATTACCAATCCCAACCTCTTCAGAGCTCTAATGTTGATATGCTGAGAGATTATTGGCAGTACTCTCAGTTGCTACAGAGTTCTACTGATTTCCATGGACAACAAACTACAAGCTTGCTAGAGCAGATGATTCAATCTACTCAACTAGCCAATATTCAACAACCAATTCTATCTTCTTCTTTGTCATCTTTGCCATCTTCATTTGCAGTTTCATCTGCTTCTGGTTCGTCATCATCTTCCTCTGCATCTTTTCCTCTGCTTTTTGCTGAACAGCAACAAATGGGCAATTTAAGGCAACAGTTTAATCAAACTCAGGCTAGTGGGTCAGATTTTCCAGTGCCACCGTCGTCTCATCCTGGTCATTATCCTTCATCCACTGGTTAATAGTAATCCCATTTTTTTTATAAATAAATATATT
The DNA here is from genome assembly GCF_053813885.1 of Theobroma cacao. Lineage (NCBI taxonomy): Eukaryota > Viridiplantae > Streptophyta > Magnoliopsida > Malvales > Malvaceae > Theobroma > Theobroma cacao. The sequence continues at coordinate 11,197,333 of NC_142646.1, forward strand.
TAAAATTTTTAGGATCTTTTCCCTTTTTTTTATTTTATTCTTTTGTTGAACTTTGTATTTGCATGTAGCTAGTTTGATTTGAATTATTGTCATCATCCTTATTGTGAAAAAAAGAAACAAACAAACAAAAGGAACAAAAAAATCAGTATAATGTTAAGAGGGGATAAAAACAAAGAGGCATTTAGGATTTTAGGCATAGTTCGGTTCTCAAGGATTTGATGTTTACTTTCTCTCAATTATCGAACGAAAGATGTAGAAACCAACAGCTTTTTTCAAGCTGTCTGTTGTTTGCTTTACAGCCAAAGATTCATTAAGAATGTACTTTGTTTTTATTTTTTTTGTTTTAAATCTTATTGTGATTGATAATTATCTTTTTGCTTACCACCTCTAAGTTGTCATCATTGCTAACTATTTTGATGTAAGAATGTCCTTGCCTTTCAATTTATACTATTCTGTCTCACATCCCGACAATTCCACTACTCATGACAAAAAGTTATCCCAAGTAATAAATCTATGGATATTTCAGTTATTGTGGGTAATTGAACTTTAAGAAATAGCAAGAGAGAGAATTTTGCATTTCTCTATAACTAATTAATTGATTTTTGTGTGGCTGCCATGCTTTCTAAGTCCATTCGTGTGGTTTGAATAGAGCTATAAAAACCATATCTCTAAACTTGTTCATGCTTGACATTTCTGTCTATTTTGGGGGATGGAAATTTGGTGCATCGGTCAAATATTGGAGTTTAAGTGATCATATTTTATCTATATCTGCCAAATGTGCATATACTTCTGCTCCACAAAGCCCTGCCCCAGTTGATGGATAGACGGTGTCAAAGGTGGATATCTGAAAACTATAAATTGCCAAAACTTCTTTAAAAAGTTCTGATTTCCCCTTCTCTTGCTGAAGATTACTTAATTTAACTTATAATTTTTTTTAATTCTGTTTTTAAAATAAATAAATATATTTCAATTACTGAATCAAATATTTAATATAATTTTATCGATAAATTAAATTTTACATTTAAGATTACATTCATCATTTTTCTTACTCGATTTCGATCATAAACTCATTTATATTCAATATATTAGATTACAAAACAAATAAGAAAATATACAAAATAATTTCAAAATTCTTATCGATTTTTAACTTATTTGAAGATGAAACGCTTTTGTTTTTCTTGATTTTTCATTGGTTTCGTTGATATCAAGAGAAGAATTAAAAGAATTAATCTGCTGAAGAAGAAATAAAATTATGCAAGTAGAATGGGTCAATTGATGTACCATTAATATGGTCTCATTTTTTTGTATTCTGAAATTAAAATGTCAAATATAAATCTATTATTAGAAGAGCCAAAATAGGAGCATTTTGTAACATATTATCCAAACATTGCTGTCTTGTTTCCGGGTTCTTATTATTATTTTTTTGTCCTCTGTTTTACATTCCTTAGACCAAAAAAGAGAGAGAAAAACTATTAATTTGATTCTTTGAAAGCACATTTCTGCTCCGCTAAGTGAAAAAGGAATATTTCCTCCGTCTATAAAACATGCATTTAGTCACATGAAACGTGCAAAACATTCTTGCTTTTACTTCCCTTTTTTATTTTATTTTATTATTTTTTTTTGGAGGGCATCTTCCACAGTTTTGCGTCCTATTCATACAGGGCATTCTCCTTGATGCCCTCCACACATTTTTAAAATCACAAAAACAAAACCAATTAATCATAAACTTGATTAGACCAACTTTGAACCATAAATCATTGTTTTCGTTAATACTAAAATTAAATTGAATAACGTACATTTCACATGTAAACCAAAATGTTTTTATATAGAATCAGATTCTACAGAATACTTTGCTCTAATTTGATTAAATCTAACGATCAAACTATGTGTGCTGTCTAAAATTCGCATATATATGTTGTGCAAAATCAAGCAGCATGATGTTAACAACAATTAAATAATCAGAATTTATTTATCTTTTAGTATAATAAGTGAAACAAAGTGGATCAGATAAACATCATCATCTCATTGTTTTCGACATATTAATTAATCAGAGATTGAGTTTTTTTTAAAAAATTTAATTTAAATTTGGTAAGGGTTACTTGAGCTTGAGGTTTACGTCTTCGGCCCAGGATTAAGTCCGTCACCTTCTTTTGTCAAGGATGTCCTTTTTTTCGGTTTAAACTAATTGATGAGGTCAGCATGCACGTGGTAGGCACACGTGAAAGAGGAGTCCACGGATGAGATCAAAATGTGGGCCCAAAAGACAGGTATTGCTCATCGAGCGTAGTAATGACGGCAACGCATTAAGAAAGAGTCCGCATCGGGATGTGTGCAAAAAGAACAGACGTGTAAGGCTTTGGGACCGTGAGTTTCCTTTTTCTTTTTGTTTTTTTTTATAATAAAAATATATATATATTTTTGGAAAATTGAAAAAAAAAAAGGGAGTTGGTAACAATCATTTTGGACGTGCTATACTTGTTTCAGCCCCTAAAAAAAGGTCTATTGGGATGGGGAAGGGTTAAAATGAAAATTGGCAGGGGTGATTGGTTGTTTACCGACCCCTTTTGAGTGAAGAGAAAGATGGGTAATTGTTTTTTACTTCTTTTGTGAACTCAAATCTTTTTGTTAGGATCATCTTGGGAGAGTTGCACAATGTGCCATGACAAGATCATTTGATGATGAAAACCATTATGATTAGGTCCCACTTCATGGATATCTTTCAAATTTAAAGCATGTTAAGAATGCAATGAAGCTTCCATGATAATGATGGGGGATTAATAAGATAATTGCATGCACATTTCTCATCTCAAAGCATGTATTTCATACACTAAACAATCATCGTAGATATAATTATTTTTAAATACTTGTAATTTTTATTTGATTATTGCTTTAATTATCACTCTTTTTATATTTCATAATTTTCTTAGTTATTATGAATTAAAGTTAAAATGACGGTGGAGTTCAATATTTCGGTGAGTTTATATCCACGCCCATAACTTTTTAATTATTAATAAAAAATATTTAAGTTGATATATTTAATTTAATGAAAATATGACATATGCATATAAATGCTCTCATAACCAGCATCAATATATAATATGATATTCTTAAAAAGTAAAGTAAGCATAAAAATTATACTATTTGATTGGAAACTAATAAATGGTTAAAATGAAACACTAATTGAAAGATATATCTTACTCATAAAAGGGAAGATTTTGAAATTTGTGAAAAGAGAGAAAAATAATTTTTTTTTATAACTTAAGCCTAATAAACTTTTATGCATATCCTAAATAAGAATCCAAAGCCCATGGGTCCATATGTACCAAACAGAACTTAGATAAAGTTTTTAAATTGAAGTTCCTAAAGTTCCTTAACAATTATTGATAGAATTCAATGTCAAGATCCATTATTTATTAAAAATAATTAACAATAATTTTATATGCAAAATTTGATCACTGCTTATTGATCGGTAAAAATTTTATCATAATTATTAATAAAAATATCTATAAATAAGGTACGAAAATTCATTCTAATTTTATACACTTGATCTATGTCATAAGACCTTTCTATCAATCAACTTAGATTTTTTATTATAACTTTTATTTAATCATTCTTAAAGGAGGAATCTCATAAAATTGACCTAACAAACCTTACCTAAGTCTTGCACTTCTTTTAATACATTTTGCTTTTCTTATCCAAATTCATCTTTTGCCTCCTCTTTTGAAAATAAAAATAAAATAAAATCAAACCAAATTTAATGAAGTGAAATTAAGTCAACTAATACAACTCTATTTAATTTTTTGAAAGTATCCTTATTTTCATTGATAAATCATTCAGTAAAAGGGCTTTCACCATTTATCTATATGCATTGAACTAAATTGCACGTCTAATATTCTCAAATGAAATAGTAAGATCTAAACAGTAATTAAAACTAACAAATTTTTTACTGTTTAATTAGAAGTTTTCTCATTCTCATGAAAAAAGAAGCGATTTATGTGATCCACGAAACATCAGATGCTTATCAGATTAGGTTAGGTGAGCGTGGGTGGGTTCATGTCCCATAGTTATAGGCCAAGAAATCGGAAGTTTTGTGTAGAGTGAGAAACCTAAGAGACAGAGGAAGAGCAAGTAAGAAATCAGCTGGGCAATCCAAGTGAACCAAAAGAAGAAAAAGACAATGATGAGGGTCAAGTTTGTATTGCTCCAAAATGGAAATGACACAAACCGAACCTTTTGATTGATGGTATTAGGTTAACATGAAAAGGAATGGCCCCAACAGTGGGCTAATACCTGCCCCTTCTCTAAACGTGTGGTCTCTAAATGGGTTTCACCTCCTTTGTCTAAATTATTGGAGTTAGGGCTTGAAGCTCAATTCCAATATCAAATATTATGTTATAACTTTAGTTTTCTATCCTATCAATCTTCTTCAATGTGCCAGTGGTTGAAATGCAACCGTACCCTTCTCATTTTTTTTTTAATTTCTTCAATTGTATTTAAAATAAAAAAAGGAGAAAAAGGTTCACAAGTTCATTTAATAATTAGAATTAATTAAAGTTAATTATATTTAATTGATATTTTGTTGTTTACTTTTGTTATTTGCCTTTTGTTTTATATTCATTTTTTATTTTTGTCTTTTACTTTTTATTCATAAAAATAAATTATAAAAACACCAACCAACCCGAGCTTAAAGAAATGACATAATAACTTCAAAAGTCTCTAAACTATTAATGAAAATTCAAATAAATATTTATTCTTTTATTACATTGAATCAAGCCCTTATGATTAAAGGTTGACTAATTGTCATTAATCAAAACGCAATGTCATTTTATACCACATGGTGTTGACATGTAATAATAGATAGTGACAAGTCATGTTGATGAGGTGTCATGACCCAAATCCGAGAGTCCGTGACTAGTGCACAAATCCAACAAGCAAGTCCACTAGATCTGAGCAAGCCTTAGAATCCGAAATCATATAGCATAAGAGAAGAGATTTGATAATCAAATATTCACAATAAAACCAAATATAATACATTAGCTTTAGCGCATAATTCACACAAATATTCAGAAGGTCATACATTAGCCATCAAATCAGGTTTGCACATAACAACCTTTATATAATTCAAATGGCACATTGGGCTTAACATATTTCACAAACTAATTAAATTGGAAAGCAGAAAGCCCACACAGACTCAGTGGAGTGACACATTGGGAGGGAGACCTACCGATTGCCAATTACATGTACGTCAAATTGACGACACTTGACACGTAACCCCATTGCTTCTCTTATTTGCACATGGTACAATAGAGGGGTGAGTCATCTAATACTCAGTGAAAGGATACTATCACATCATAATATTTTATATATAAAATATATTTAGGCCTAGTTAGCCATAATACATTCATATTCAAACATCTACAACTCAAAAGTGCGAGGATCATCCTAGTATCCTACATGCACAACTCATCATATTAAACCTTGCCGGATTACATCTCAATGGTGTATCATATCCATAATTTCCAAGTTGCGTGTCCTTACATCAAATTTGATCAATTCATGGCTTACTCTTGAAGTCGTTATCATCAAACTAGGCTTCATAGGCACACCTTAGTTTTCGAGTACAACCTTAAATCTCATTTACAAGTGATTTGCTCATCTCAAAGCTTTTCATTGAATCTCATTCATAGTGGTCACCGCATATTCATATTTCAAATCAAATCATGCCATCCCCGATGCATGTTAACATAGTCAAACGAAATCAAATGAGTGGTCCTGCCCTAGACATCATCAAATCATGCATGATGACCAACTGGCAAAGAAACAAATCATGCACAGGGTAAAGCCGCTGGGCAAAGAAACAGATCATGCGCTGGCCAAAAACACGGGTAGAGAACAGATCACACACATGCCGAAGCAATGGGTGGAAAACAAATCACGCACAGCACCAGAGCAGCTGATTGAGAACCATATCATTGATCAGAGTAATCTCTCGATGGTCGGCATCACCCGTAGTAATCTCAACAGATGGCATTAAAGCATTACAAGCAGGAATCATTGGTGGGATTAGTGCCACCGTTTCTGCTTACCACCATCCCTGCAAGCACACACATAGTCATAGGGCGTGGGACTCTTACTCCACTTCAAGTCAAATCAACGTTTGGAATTCATCCCTTGGACGGAACACATATTCACAAATCAGGCCATCGTGCTTGTTACATTCCATGTGTCCACATCAAATCATATTCAAATTTAATAAGTGTCAGTCGTCTCTAAGCTCGGTATAATTCTAAGTGCCTTCAAATCTCTAAGGCATCATCAAACAAAACATAATAAATATATAGGCCTTCATGCCTTTAACCCCAAATGGGTATTCATCATATTTAGTCATATCAATCATGGCTTAACAGCCTTACGCATATCTTCAAATCAACCATAATTACGTGGGCATTCATCAATAGATTATATCTATAAGCAATCATGGCTTTTCGGCCTCACATATTTAATATCACCAAATGGTTGTGCCACTAACCCAAATACATGTCGAGCCATATACCTACTTGGTAGCCTAATCATCGTAATTCAACACAGTCCTTAATCCATAATTCATATCGCACCATGTATAGGCCTCTGGTTATAAGTGCTACATACCATGGGTTTTAACACAATGACACCTTGTGGCTCACCACAAATCACACAAACACAAATTTTCTATCTCGAATAACTAATTAGCCTAGGCATCCTCATCTAGGCACACAATCATGTTTGCTCTCTAGCCTAAGCACATACCTCTAAGCAAATACACACACACACACACACACACACACACACACACACACACACACATATACATATAAATTCTCTAGCTTAGGCATACACATAACATTTAAATACCATGATAGCTTATACATTGTGCGAGATGCATCATATGCATTTAATTAAATCCCACTCACCTTGACAATCAGAGGCACATTGCAATCAAGCTCAACTCTTAGCCTCCAATCGTCCTCTAGCTCACAAACATATCAATAGCTTCCATTCTCCCCTTAAACACATCAAAACATCAAATCATAATTATTTCCTAACTTTTGAAAATATCTAGCTTTTGAAAACTAACCAAATTCCATAAACAAGCTCAAATCCTTCGATGATGAGCTAAATCCTAACCTTAGAAGTTGGGTTGCCTAAATCTAGGCTATAAATCTCCAATAAACTTAAGGGGAGAGGGTTTGACCAAATTTGAAAAATATTTGGATTCGAGGTTATTAACTAATTAAATAAAAAATCAATCGGTAAGAATGAGTAATCTTTCCTCCGGATCGATTTCCCAAGCTTGGATCTAGCTCAAATAGTCTCCAAATGCCATTTAGGGGCTTAGGGTTTGAAGAGGGTAGATAGAGAAAAGGTTGGGAGCGAAATGGCTTGAAACCCCTTTTTATTTTTGCTTTCCCTCTGTGATGTATTGATACATTTTCTCATATTTCGCCAAAATGTATCGATACATTAGGGCCATGTGTCAATACATTTCAAGCAAAATGATCCTGGGTGCTCTCTGCTTCAAATGTATCGATACATTTAGATAATGTATCGATACATGTTCATCTTTGGCCAAATCTATCGATACATTCTTGAATGTATAGATACAATTCCTCTTTTAAGCCTTGTATTGTTCATCTTGCCAAGAATGTATTAATACATCTACTAATGTATCACTCCAACTTTCTAAAAATCCAAATTTAACCTCCCAAATCACTTCCCGTAAATTCTCTAATTCATTTCCACTCATAACACATTTCAAATCATTCATATAGCATGAAATCTTACACATAAACATTCAAATATATCATCAAATGTTAGAATCTCATTTAGACTTCAAACCATATAGTTCATCATATTCAAGCTTTAAGATTAGTGGTCTAAGTACCACAATTATCATTCCCATCTCAACTTATTAAGAATGCTCAATATGCGAGGATGTACTCATCACACAAATTCAAATCCTCATTATGCTGTATGTCACATAGTATACTAATCAAAACTTAACATAATTTACATTAAGCATCATATTTATCAAAGTGCCAAACAATGCATTATACCATTCATGTGCCAAACATATGCTCAACATCAATTTGAGCCTTCCCATGCTCATATATCATATTCATTGCTCTATTGACATAGGCATACTCTTAAGCTCTTAAACATATACACCAAAAATTCATTTTGGCTCATCAATTGGCTTGGTTCACATTACACAGTTCATACAAAAAAAAATCAGGGGTGTTACATTCTCTCATCCTTATAAAAATTCGTTCGCGAATTTTAATTTGACTAAGTAAGGTCATATACTGTCCATATTGAATTCATTACATAGCCTCGAAAATTTAATCCCAACTCCAATACTCCTTTGGGTGGCAATCTCCTCACAAGTTGAAGAATCTTTGCTAATTCATCCCACATAAGGCACATTCAAACGTAATTAACTCCAATTTATGTCAAAGTCATTTCAGTGCCATCTTTCTATCTAAACTTTGCCAACTTATCATGTTATGGCAACTTAGTATTCCTTACCAAAATTGATTAACAAAATTAACCTTGAAAATTCATGTGTTGGGCATATCATGCTTTAGCCAATACAGAACATTAATCTTCATCCTCAAAATATTACACATCATAATACCATAAGGCTCCACGGATCTTTAGACTAAAGATCATCAGCCTAGTCAAATTTTGTTAAATCAAATATCAATCTCCAAGAGATTCTGTAATCTGGCACATTGGCCTTTAACACATTTTCGAGCATCCACCTCGTGAGCTCATACCGACCATCCACTTGTGGATGTTATGCCATACGTAGAATTCCAATCCAACACTAAAAGCGCTCCTTGCAGCCTTTCTAAAATCAATTAATAATTGTTATCCCCTTTTTGAGTCTACACATGCATAGAGGATACATCCAAGTGGAGTTCTAAACAAATCATCAGAATAGTTGACTAGCCCTTCAAATGATTCTCTTGTCTGGCTTACTAACTTGGGCCTTGATCATTCCTCCACTATTCTCATTTACCTGGGTATACTTGTAGCCCATCTTTAAACATCACATATTTTCGAGAACCGATATTGCTCATCAAACTCATATTAAGGACTTAGCACACAATCAGTGCTTTTTCTTTTTAAACACAAAATGTCGACCATAAGCACTACTACAAACTTATTTAGTTGTCCCTTCCAACATGCAAATCATAGCTCCAATTGCAGTGGATCATGATCCAACATTTGCCTTATCTTTATCAGGCAATCCTTCATTTTCGTGTGTCGTACATCTATAGGGACATTAAGATCTAAACATCGTCGGGTCTGCATAATGGTAACAAAATCATTGCCTCAGCTCAACATTCACTAGCATTCTTACACTTTAGCAATTTTATATACTATGTGACATATTAGTCATGATTGCTCATAAACCATTCATGGCCATTGAAATTCATTCTCCTGATTAGGCTTAATATTATCTTATCAGATATATCTTTCACCCTGGTAATTAGCCTCGTTATCTAGGCTTATATTTGAGATCTCAATCAAATTCATTGATCAAACAAATCTTGAGAAACTTACTCAATAGCGTTACCCATCAAACATATACAAAAAAACGATCCTCCCTGGATAGTATCAAATATTTGTTTCATCATAACAAATAAGTCCAGTGCTGAAGCCATTGACGCCACATCAAAGTCATCGTCCAGTGCTGAAGCCACTGACGGAATATCAAAGTCGCAAGGTAAAATTCTTTGCTCTACCAAACTCATGTTATGCACACAATGATTCTTCCCATTAGGTTAGCACTTTACTAGCTATAGTGGGATTCAAACTTTGGGCATAAGGTCATGCTTATAGCTGCAACCGCCAATACTTGACCCCGAGATATACTCATCCTAGCCACAATCACTAAACCAGGGGATTCTAAATATTTTTCAAATTTGAGCCATAAACTAAAAGTCACGGTCTCTCGAAATTAGAAATCACCTTCGAGTATGTCAATCATTGACAATAACAAATACAATTCAAACTTTAATTAAGCCACTCAGTTCGAGTATAACTTTCCATCAAATTGCCATTTCGTGTCTCACATCTTTAACAGAAATCCATTTGAGGATTAGAAATCAAAGGCTTATTCTCAAAGCCACTCATAACTTTAACAATTCCATTCATGCTCAAGAGCATTTCTGCTTATTGGTCCCAATAGACATTATTATCAAATCTCCCAAAGAATCTTTGACCTTAAGCCGAACCATATAAGACTAGCTTAGCATATTTGTACCCGATTACCTTTAAACTCTTCATGATCTTCATAACAACATCCATTTTCTTCCCCACAATGCGAAAACTCAAATCATTCTTAATAGCAATCTAAGGCGTTTGCCACAATAATCCATATTATCATATTTGTCAAGGTGTCCTGGTCTTTATGTAAACTACACAAGACTTCTATACATATTCCATCAATTAAAACAAATCCCTCTGTAGGGTGTTTTCTTTCATGTCTTATACACACAAATTCATAACTTTTAAAACTCCACAAATACACTCACATATTCAATAAACTTTTGATAGTCCATTCATGTAACCCACAATTTACAAAACTTACTTTCCCTTGCAAGTACATACTCCAAAACCTCAACTCAGATGTGCTTTCTCCATATTTATAATATGCCAAACTCACCTTTAAACATATTTCGCTACTAAACGATCTTACACTACCATCGCGATATTCGATAGAAGCCTCATTAAACAATGGTCTCCAAATATAAATAATCTATGATAAACACCAAGGCTTGTGCTTGTTGACTCCATATGTTTTTGATGATAACAAAGCATTCCTCATTCATTAATATTTAACTTCACTATTTAAGTGTGTAAGATTTAATTTTATACCTCTAACAAAGTTGTTAATTAAAGGCAAGTCAAGGAGCTTGCGAAGTTCAATGAAGAGCTAATCAATTAAAAGGGAAAAAACAAGTAATGAACAAAAACAGAACGTTAGTAACTGATTATCAAGGGACCTTAATAAGCTAAGACATGGTTGTGTGATAAGTTAAAGCAAAACAGAAATATGCTAATCGGTTAAGAGGTCTGGTTAATCGATTGAAGCATAAAGCCTAGTACCTTCAAGTGCCAAAAACAAGTTTGAAAATATTGTTGACCATTGAAGGGAACCAAAATGGAAAAGTTCAAAATTCAAAGATCTTTTAGTTGATTAAAGGTGATTTTAATCGATTGTTGTTGAATGAAGTAAAGCTTCAATCAGGTAAGGGAAGTGTTAACCAATTAGAGGAAGATTGCTGTGTAGAAAAGTGAAAACAAAAAGTTTGTAATCAATTAGAGCCTGCCATAACCAGTTAAAGGAAGTATGCTGAAAAAGAAAAGTCTGAAGACAGAGAACGTTTAATCAGTTAGAGCCTCCTGTAATCGGTTAGAGTAAAAAACACAGCAACAGGATAGTGTAAGGTAGAGAAGATGTAATCAATCTGTAATTGGTTAGCCAAAGTGTGTCTGCCTTTTTGAATTTAAACACTAAAGGATAAAATAATAGCTAGAAATGCATCAGAGTTGTTTTTAATGGCTAGAAACTATCTCCAACAAAAAAATTTGACTCCTTAGGTATAAAAGGAAGCTCTAACTATCAAATAAGGTAGATTTGAAGAGAGAAGAGCCATTTTGAGCAAAAAAGAAAAATATTCTTCACCAAAAATACTTGTTTTTCATTCTAAATCTAGAAAAAGAGTTTGAGCTTGATTGTTATCTATCAAGACTTGTAAAGGTACTTAGTTGTACTTTTTTTTCTTTTTTTTTTCTTGAAAAATAAGAGTGTGGGAAGCACTTTAAAGATTGTTGTAAGGGATTAGAGCTTGAGTTAGAAGCTCACCTTGTAAAAGCTTGGTGGAAGCTTTTAATTCAACTGGTATAGTGAAGTTGGGTTGAAAAATCCTTAATTGGGAGATCAAGGTAATGGATGTAAGTCAAAGAGACTGAACCACTATAAATATTCTTACATTGTCCACCTCTCTTTACTTTTCCTTCTTTGTGTCTTGTATTCCTAACGAGTTCTAGTCCTTGCATTTATCTAGTTGATTAAGAGCTCTTCAAGCTCTAAAGTGTTAAGCAAAAAATTTTCAGTGCTATTCATTCCCCTCTAGCATTCCAACGGGACCAACAGCCTTTTGACTAATTCACATTTTAAAACACACCACATCAAATCAAATCTTAGGTATTCTTAACCATCGGCTAAAGCCAATATCAAATTCAATTAGGCTGCTATACCCATACTCAACACATATGTGCATATAAATTTCCTAGGGACTCATTATCATTCACCCATATACATCGTAGTCCTATACACTCTCATCATGCGAGGGCATCCATTAATGCTTACTTAAACGAAGCAGCTAGGCCGATCATCCATAATCTTAAATGTAGAACGACCAAGCATTAACACAGTGCACTTACCTTAGTGCGTATTCAACTATTTCAAATTACTGCTAAAGGTTTCAAACCATTTTCTTTAACACGTCATCCAATTCAAGTGGACTTAATAGTCCCACCTCATCCATCACGACCAAAAGTCGTAGAAGCACATTCCTGTTAATATCTCCTTAGGAGCATGTTGCCCTAAAATCATCTTAACAATGGCTCATCCCTCGGGGTGTCATCCTCACCCGGACCAGACCGACACCGATCAAATTCAGAGGTAGGCTAGCTTACTCAGAACCTGAGAGTTCGTGTATCGACTTGCTCATAATTCATACTGCAGTCACCAACCATGAAAAAAACTCTACACTAATCTCGACACTCCGCTGACAGATACAAATGTACCTAAGACTCTTTGACCTAGGTGCTTTGATACCAACTTTGTCATGACTCAAATTCGAGGGTTCGTCACTAACGTATGAATCCAGTAGGTAAACCCACTAGACCCGAGCAAGCCTTAGAATCCAAAATCATAAAACATAAGCCAAGGATTTGATAATTAAATATTCACAACAAAACCAAATATAATATATTATCTTTGGCACATAATTCATACAAATATTCATAAGGCCATACATTGGCCATCAAATCGGGTTTGTACATAACAATCTTTATAAAATTCAAATGGCATATCGTGCCTAACATATTTCATAGACTAATCAAGTTGGAAGGCGAAAGTCCTACACAGATTCAGTGGAGTGACATGTTGGGAGGGAGACATACTGGATGCTAATTATGTGTCCGTCAAATCGACAACATTTGCCACGTAACCCCATAGCTTCTTTTATTTGCACATGGTACAGCAGAGGGGTGAGTCATCTAATACCAATAAAGGGATGCTATAACAGCATAATATTTTACATATAAAATATATTTAGGCTTATCTAACCATAATACATTTATAATCAAACATCTTCAATTCAAAAGTGCGAGGATCATCCTAGCATCCTACATGCATAACTCATCATATTAAACCTTACCGGATTACATCTCAATGGCGTATCATATCCACATTGTCTAAGTTCCGTGCCCTTACATAAAATCTTATCAATTCAAGGCTTACCCTCTGAGCCGTTATCATCAAACTAGGTTTCATAAGCACATCTTAGTTGCCGAGTACAACCTTAAATCTCATTTACATGAGCTTTGCTTATCTCAAAGCTTTTCATCAAATCTCATTCATAGTGGTGACCATATATTCATATTTTAAATCAAATCATGCCATCCTTAATGCATGTTATCATAGTCAAACGAAATCAAATGAGTGGTCTTGTCCTAAATATCATTAAATCATGAACGGTGGCCAAATGGCAGAGAAACAAATCACGCATAGGGCAAAATCACTGGGCAGAGAAATAGATCATATGTATGCCGAAGCAACGGGTGGAGAACAGATCACGCACGTGCCAAATCAATGAGACGGGAACAAATCACGCATGTGTCAAAACAATGGGTGGATAACAGATCACGCATAACGCTAAAGTAGTTGGCAGACAATCATATCATTAATCGGAGTAATTTTTTAACTGTCGGCATCACCCGTAGTAATCTCAACGAATGGCATCAAAGCATTGCAGGTTGGAATCACAAGTGAGATTACTGCCATCATCCCTACTTACCACCATCCCTATAAGCACACACATTGTCACAGGGTGTGGGACTCCACTCCACCTCAAGTCAAATCAACGTTCGAAATCCATCCCTCGGATAAAACACTTATCCACAAATCAGGGCATCGTGCCTGTGACATTCCAAATTTAACCTCCTAAATCACTTCCCATAAGTTCTTTAATTTATTTCCACTATAACACACTTCAAACGATTCATTTAGCATGAAATCTTACACATAAACATTGAAATATATCATCTAATGTCAGAACCTCACTTAGACTTCAAACCATATAGTTCACCATATTCAAGCTTTAAGATTAGTGGTCTAAGTACCACAATTATCATTCCATCTTAACTCATCAAGAATGCTCAATATCCGAGCATGTACTCATCACACATATTCAAATCCTCATTATGTTTTACGTCACATAGTATATTAATCAAAACTTAATATAATTTACATTAAGCATCATATTTATCAAAGTGCCAAACAATGCATTATACAATTCATGTGCCAAACATATGCACAACATCATTTTGAGCATTCACATGCTCATATATCATATTCATTGCTTTATAGACATAGGCATACTCTTAAGCTCTTAAAGATATACACCAAAAATTCAATTTGGCTCACCAATTGGCTTGGTTCACATTACATAGTTCATACTAAAAAAAATCGGGGGTGTTATATGCGGTTATGTGGTATTTTTCACTTTCCATCTTAACGTCACATGGGTATGAAAATGACAAGTAGCGTTTTGACTAATGACAGCTAGTCAACCGTTACTCATAAAGGCCTATTTGACTCAAAATTAAAGTATACGGGGTTTAATTGAATGTAATAAAAGAATAAAAACTTATTTGCTATTTCTTAAATAAGTTAAGGAGTTTTTAAAACATTATACCTAAAGAAATTTGTAACCTAATTTTGTTGTCACGAAAGATTAAGGAGTAGTACTTAATATTGAAAGGTCATGTTTTCTTAACTTATTTAGGATAAATTATGGAATTAGCCTTTATATTTTGGTAAAGTGGTGAATTTAGTCCCTTACAATAATTTGTAAAGGAAGGTGTAATTTCAAAAAAAGTGAAATAATGTGGTTATCCTTAGAAAATCCTTGAGGAAAACTAAGGGATATAAAAAATAACATAATGCATAGTAAATTTTATATGCTAAGTCTAAAAACCAAAGTTACCCAATCCAAGGTCATGGTCGAGACAATATTAATACCAAACCTAGAGCTCAAACAAATATCAACTTCCAATTCCATAGTGTCAAATATTATGTCAAATAGATTGTGGAGCACTAAGTAGCATGGACAACCAAATCAAAGTGTGCTGTATCACCAAAGTGGTCAGATACATGATACTGATCGACTGTTTATCAAAGGCAGTAGGATCATATCAACTACCAAACAAAACCAAATAAAAAGGATAGGACTCTGTCAACTACCTAATCAAAGAAAATAATTGTGCACAATGGCTAGTGGCTACTGTCACTAGCTACAGGTCCATAACTCATGTAGGCTCCATTAAAACATTTTTATACCGTGTTTCCAAATACTCAAATATTCATTTCCAAATAAAAAGGTAAATTTATTTGCCATCCGAGTTTGAAGGGTTCAAACAAAAAATGTTTAAAGGGTTCAAACCAAAAATGAAGTCCAAGTGTTCAAATTCAATTTCTAAACAAGGGATGAATTCAATTATCAATCAAACAATTATTCGTAGACAAATATCTATTTTGAGGCATCAAACAATTTAAAGGCTTGTCTCCCATGCTTAAAACTAAATACATACTAACATCTTTACATAATATATATGTATATATATTTCATAAAACAAGCTTAAAATCATTGTTCACATCACAAAGTTCGTCCAAATATGTTTTAATGCAAGGTTGTAGAATAAACATGCTTAATTGTATTAAACTAATTAAAATGTCGTGTCTACCCACCTCTGAAAGTATGCCTTTTTCCTTTTGTCACCTTTTGTCGAAAGCTCGACTTCTTCAATAGCTCAAACTACTCTAATAGCACCTAAAAATGATATTAAATCATCAATACTCTCAAAGTCCCAATAAAATGTTATTTAGTCATCAATATGCTAAAAAACCCCTAATAATTTTGGAATACTTTGAGTACCTATTTTTAACCCTATTTAATCTTCACTTATTTCCAATTATTTGCACCAAACTTTCATAAAAACCTCATACCCATTAAGTAAATAACTTATTTTACCTATTTTTCCTCATTGGTGAGCTTCAAATGAAAGGATCTAGCCAAATCTTGAAAACCTAGAGAAATTCCTAACCTTTAGAGAAAGAAAAGAAAAAAATCACCAAAACCAAGTTTTTTTAGGAGTGAAAATCTTTACTTTCAGCACTTAGAATCCAAGATTTGTTGATGGAGTTTAAAGGTTTTGAATGGTGTGAAATTTGAGAGAAAATGGGTGGAAGAACAAAGAGATAGAAAGGAAATGAGAAATTTTCAAGTTTTAGGGCTTTTAAACTCGTTTTAAACTGATTGGGCAGTCTAAGGTCAGCTATAGAGGGCCTATTGATGCGAAGAGTCACATTTTCGGAAGCACTTTCCTAGGTACGGAATTTGATTAAGGTTTTCCTCGAAACGTCAAGATAAATCTTAGTTTTATATTCCAATACTTCGTTCATTCAAATAATTATTTTATTGGGAATAATAATTTAAGAGAAATAATTTGGTAAATATTTTATTTAAAATTAATTAATTAAAAACTAATATAATAATCAACAATTAATTTGAAGTAATTATTTTAAATAAGAGATTTTTTTTATGTCAATCTATTTACTCGATTAAAAAGGTAATTTAAAGGTCGAAGTTAATTATTTTGAACCAATCTTCGATTAGGGAATCTCTCTTGGAGTGTGGAGAGTCACATTTTCGAGTGGGATTTTTTAGGTGAAAAATTTAATTAGGATTTTCACCAAAGCATTGGGAAAGTCTTAGTTTTATATTTTGAAACTCAATTGGTTCAAATAATTATTTTGAAATCTAATAGGAATAAAAGAGGTATTCAATTAAATAAAAATATCAATTATATAATCACAAAGTTCTAGATCGAATATTACATTTATAAATGCATTCATTTTGCATCATCTATAATTTTGCATCGCACACGATTTGATTATTTTGCCAATGGTATGAAAATCCCGATGATAGGATTTTCTCAAGAAACTTGTAAAGACGATTTCTTTTGGAATTTTCCTAGGTGAGGAAAAACTTCTATACTTCACCAAAGTATTAGGATAATCTATAAATGATTTTTTTGATACAAGATTTTTGTTTCCCATTATTTAAAATTGAAAAATGATATCATCATTTCATAGTTGCATCATGTGCATTAATGATAAGATATTTGTTCATGAGTGACAATCTTTGACGATATGATTTTCTTGAAAAGCTTGTAAAGATGAGCTTTCTTGAGAAATTCCCTAAGTGAGGGAAAATTCTTGTACTCCACCAAAGAGTTAGGATAGTCTTAGAAAATTTATTTGAGATGAAGATTTTATTGATGCATTAAAAAAATATAAATAATAATAAAAAATAAATATATAATAAGACTAAATAAAAGAAAGAAAGAAGGATAAGGAAAAATAAGCAGACGACTTAAATACATGACAAGGTATTGTAAGTGGCAGAGTGGCCTTACTGCCACGATCCATTGGGATTCATCCATTTGTTGCTCCAATTTGTTTTAAAAAAATAAAAAAGGATGAGGAAAAAAAGATATATAAAATCAAGAATAAAGTAATGAATAATGATTAAAGAAATATAAGAATAAAATTAAAAATTAAGGTTTAAATAAGATAACATATGATTGAATGATACCATTCGTAGAAAAGGTGTCATTGGGATACTAATCTTTCCCTATATGTAACCGTATTGCGTCCAATTCTAAAATTCATAGATTAGGTTTTTTGTTCTTTAGATGAACTTAAAATCAATTTAAGATTTGGTCGAATAAAATAAATTTAATAGATGATTAATCACACTTTATAAAAAAATTGATAACGACACAAGTTGAGTGTCATCACCTACTCATCTTGTAGGCTATTTTCATGTAATGCATATATAGCAATAAATCTTCTATCTATTATTTTGAAATTAGAGAAAGTACTTTTAGAATTCTAAGTTGTAATTCACCTGCAATTTACATGCGAACTATGTTATCTAAAAATGTTGAAAAGATGAACAAATATGCGATATGAAATTGAAAGATAGCATTAACACACTAGTTAATTTAGTACCAAAAATAAAAACCACAGTAAGGGCAACGTACAATGGGAAAACGAATATAAAATTATAAATAATTTAAATAATAACTAAACATGTAAAATTCAGAGCATTCACGTGTAAAAGTATTTAGTGAAATGTAAAAAGTGCATGCGAATCGAGTCATTCACGTTTGAGTTGATCTATGTGTCTTCCTTTTTAAAAGTTAAGTCTGAACTTGGTCCAATCTATCTACTTAACAATTATTTTATTATTAAAATAATAAAAATATTATATTCGAGTATTTAATTTATTAATTAATGTATAATCTCACTGTTTAAAAAACAGAATTCGAATATCTCTTTTTCTAAATCCGAAAAAATAATAATAAACATATTATTTTATTATAATATTTTAAAATTAAAATTAATTTAAAATATATTATTTATTATTAACATAATGTTAAATCGGATAACGGACCGGTCTCGAATCTCAAAATCTATGCACAAGCTCCACTTGAGTCGAGCTGAACTCATGAGCCTGGGTGAGTAACCCAATCCTTAAGCACCCCTAGTGATATGTATGAGTTAAAAGGAAAAAAAGTGTAAGAATTTTAGTGGCAACCAAATATCATAAGTGAAAATTTATCAAAAGAAGTAAGAAAAAGAATTATCAACAGAACAGAGATAATGTAGCTTTCACAAAATTTGAATAGCACTCAAGCTATTTTCCTTTTACATAGTATGGGTTAGCCTAAATTCTCACTTGTTGATTGGCATCGAGTTAATTAAAGTGGCCAGATATTCCTTATCCTTTGTGAGCAGACAATATATATACCCAACAAATATTATCTTAATAATTACCGATATATATATATATATATATATATATATATATATATGTATATATCTTGAATAAACGATTGAAAGGTAAATGTGAAAACAAGAAAATAAGTTATGAAAAATTCTAGCATATGCTGGTTCTAAAAAGGAAATTCCTCAGGTTCTTTTCATTATGGAAATAATCTAGGGTGATTGAAGCTTCAAAGGAACGTATATATGTAATCAAGCAAGGGCAGAGTGTGGCGAGATGGTTCACTAACGAACTAGAATTAATCGTTTGGTTTTAACATTATCTAAGCATATTGTAGTTATTTATTGGATGATTTATTTTTCTTGAAAACAAATTAAATTTCTGTTGACTAGAAAAATCTGTCTTTATCTTATTTCCCTTCATCGAACCAAATATTATCAATTAAACAAAAAACCTTCATTCAAATTCTCAAAGTAGCTAGAATTGTTTAGTGCAATTAGGCGTATATACCATAGAACATCTTTACGAAAAGCAAGTCATAGTAGGTTCTAATATTAATCATATATATGCCATGTTGAAGGAGATTTTCCACCATCAAAGATCAGGGGACATGTGATATGATCAGAATGGATGATCAGTTGGGCCATAACTCAGTCATAACTTGAGTCTTGATATGTGAAAACTATACGGATGATCGTAATTATTTCTAAGATTTCTAGCTAATAAATGGTGATGAATTTAAAATTTTTCATAAATAGTGATTAAAAGATAACTATATAAAATCATGAATTCTTATGTCTCAAATTTTATATATATAAATAAAAAAAAAATTAAAAACTGATCTTGCTCATCAACGCTGACCGATAATAAGAGGCAGACAAGTTTTGGGGTTAAAACCATCAAGTTTATTTTATTCCAGGATGTGTATATATACACATTTGTACAAGAAAAAGATAAATACAACTTATTTAAACTAATGATAAGATTACAATATCAACAACATTAAGCTAAAACTAAGGCTGATTAATTGACTTTACAAGCCGAATCTGCGTTCCATCCAATACAAACGTGGGACTAACCACACAACCTGCTGTCATTAAGGTTAGACTAGGATTTCAGTAATCCAAGTTAAATCACTGTTACTAACATCCAATTAGTTAGTACCGAAGGAATAGGGATCCTCAGGTGAGTCATCCGCTAGATCGTCTGGTGAATCAAGTGTTTCATTATAATCCCCATACTCATACCCCGAATCCCCTTCAAAACTACATCCAAGAATATATTAATTGTTTGAGAATGAATTCCTCATCATTCATTTTTTTTGTTCATGCTTGTTTTCCTAATTTCCCCATGAACTGCAACAATTCCACCAAAACCCTCGTGTTCTGAAGTATACAATACGATTACCGAGTGTTCTGGCTACCTGTCAGGGCAAGTAGACACTCCACCGACATGATGCTATGATCTAGCGGTTAATTTTAGTCGAGCAAAAGACAACGTCTTTTGATACGTGTGCGGCCGATATTTTTCGAGCTGGTGTTTGTTTATGATTTAGTAGGAATTTGTGATTTGTTTTATTAACTCTTTTTAGGTCAGGGAAAGCATAAATGTAAAAACATGCTTTAGCAAGTTGTTTCAATGACTAAAAGATTATATCCAAGCATTTTGATACGTGTATTTTATATATTCCAATTCTTTCTTCTAAAATGGTACTTGATCAAAAAAAAAAAATTAGCTAATATCAACGTCTAGCAAAAACTAATAAATTCTGTTTCAACGACCTATAATACTAATTCTAATGAACGATTTAGGTTCAATCTTCAGAAAGATAGGGCTTATGTTAATAGCGACTACAATATTCTCAGTTAGCAATTGTTAATATTCTAAGGGCAATAAATTAACTTAAAATCTCTTTTGGTGATCTAAGGATTAGCTTGAGCTTTTAATTCATGATAGTTTTAAAATGATAGATTTTGATGTGACAATAAAATTGTGTAGAGAATGTACTTACTAGAAGCATCACAGGAACAAATTAGTAGCAATGAACATGGGTGCTGCAAGCATCCTTGGAGTAAACCATTCCCCCTGTCGACATAATTCTCGAGAACAAATCTGGTAATATATCCTTATGAAAGTGAATTTTGCATCTTAGTTACACCCCCTTTTGAAATGGAAAGAAAAAGAAAGTAGAATATGTTCTGTTATGGTTTAACTTTTGGTTAGTAAGGTCGTGATTTGACAATGGCTGCTTAGCTGTTCTTCTATGCGATTGTTTCTTTACCTTTCTTGATGGAATTAATTTGGTCTTTGCTACTTCGATGTTGTAGCCTTTGTTCTATGCACAAGTATCTCCTTGGAGGGCAAGATACCTTTTTGCAATTAATTTTTCATTGAGCACTTGGAATTTGGGTGATGCAATCCCTTATTCTTTTCCAGCTGTATATATAAATCAACAAACTCGATGCAGCTTTTGATGACTCAGTGTATATATTATTATATAGAGTAGTAGCAGTAGTATTTATTATTTATTATATTTTGGATTAAAATTTAAGTTGGGATTAAAGATTCCCACCACCCACTGTTTCTCACTTGGGCTTTAAGCCCATATTAAAACAAAAATGTTGAGTTTCGATTCCAAACTATACTTTGTTTAATACAATGACTTGACCTAGTGAGTAGTGACTAAGGAAGTAGTTTGATAGCTACAACACCACACATACAAAAATGAGGTCTCTTTCGTATCGTTACTTTGTAGGTATGGCAATGGAATAGTGCTGTTAGTATTCAGAATATGAATCAACTTCCATAGGCCATACCCTCCTTTTCTCTCTCACTCTTTTCTCAACTTAAATATGCTTTTGCTTAATAAAAAAAACATAACCGTGCTTTTTGACATGATATTTTAAAAAATTTATGAATTATTTAACAAATTTAAAAAAATTATTATTTTTTATTATATTCAATCAAGGTTTTTTAGTTTTTATTTTAAACATAATAAATCCTTATATCTAACTATTGATCAATTGTCATAAATCATAATATCACTTATCATTTTATAACCATATAGTGTTGATCTGACGTTGATATAGATGGAGAAAAATATCATGTGATTAAGTTATTATATCACATCATTTTCATTGTAACATATCAACTTACTACGTTATTATCACATGATATAAAATAAAAAGTACATGTCAACATACTACATCATTGTCACATGATATAAAATAAAAAATGATATTTTAATTAGCAATAGTTAATCAACTATTAATTATAAAAAACTATTTGATTCAAAATAAAAAAATAAAAATTTAATTAAATATAATAAACATAAAAATTTATTTGTATTTTTCTGTACCATTGTTCTTTTAGTTTTGGTAACAGTCGAAAGAAGCCCTTTTAATCTCTGGAGTTGAACCTGGCCCCACTCTAGCCCAACTCCGGTAGCCTTAAGCCTTATTGTACTAGGATGTATTCTTAGTCTTTAGTCTGGGCTTGCTGGTTTCGTATATACACTAGGTTCCCACTAGATCCAACGACCCCATTTGAGTTTGAATGGGCTAACCCCATCATTGCCATTTTTGTTGCTACCCACAATGTTAGAAATCGTTAATGTAGAAATTACGAATGGTTTAGGTAATAAAATATAAATTGTTATTCTATTTATTGCTGTTGGAATGTATAAATAAACCAACTTTGTTTTTACCCCTTTCTCTTTATTAAACAAAAACAGCTCCAAAACAACACAAAAAGTGTGTAATTTTTCTAGTTTTTATAATGAATCAATATAATATTTTCTCTTAATTTATAACAATGCGCAAGTCATTGATGTATTGAATTAGTTTTTAATTTGAATATGTTTTACACCATAACTTTTTATATCTTTCATTTTAAAATTGAACCCAAACTTCTAAATTGAAGTGTCAAGATTTAACCTTAAAAGTTCCATACCCTTAGAATTAATTTTCAGAAGAACGATTTCTTATATCTCTAGCTTATCTGAGTAAAAGATATTCTGGATTAATTTTTAGTAAGTTTGAATATTTTTACACAATAACTCTTCAATCTTTTATTTTAAAATTTGAATTCAAGAATAAAGTCTCAATATTTAACCATAGAATTGTCCCCTTCAAAACAAACACTTTGAAACTTTGAATACATTAAATTCATTGAAGTTTCAAGTCATATGCAATTAGGATTATTAACCATCGATGTAACTGTTTATATATATAAGGAAAATTAGTATTGATGTTCAATCACATTGATCAAGCCAATTTCTGCTGGTTTCATATTTACATAATAATGATAATTCATAAACAATCATCCCCTTTTAATCAAGTTGGATTATATATATTTTACAGTCATATTTAGTATTTTTTTTTTTATCATGAAGAAAAAGACATAGCTTAATCTTCAGTTTAGAAAAAGTCAAATAAACTCTTTAATTAATTTGTAATTTCTAGTTAATCATCTAGCATTGTCCTTTAACACATCAGTTTGAGTAATTACATCGCTGTACGTATATATTAATAACATAAGAGAACATCCAAAAAATGACTAGCTATATATAATTATTCTTTTAGACCAGGAGAGATCAATTTATAATTTGGATGTTGCCTCATATTGCAAGATTTGTAAGATCATAAAGGATGGAAAAGTTTCGCAATTTGAACCAAGCAGCAACAATGACAAACAACAGACCACAAATCCATGGATTTATATTTTATGTTTTGGCTCCTTCAGCCGAATATAGAATCATACTCAGATATTTAGCGGCGGCCCATTGTCCCGACTTCAACGGATGCTGTTATTTCAGATCCCATGGAAGAATAATAACGCAAAAACCGATTTCCAGCAGAAATTCGAGGTGCTCGAATCTTTGCAGCTGCCATTGCGTTTTCACAATTATCAGCCTCAGGACCAACAACGCTTACATCATAGTTTGCGGTCATGGGATCTTCACTGAATTCAGCAAATATCATTCCAAAAGATTGGATTGCATATTTGTAGACGTCCACACAAGTTTGAAGAGCTTTCAGAGACTGGGGTGAGCCTGGCTGCTTAACCATGTAATTGATTACATTGAGCGTAGCTTGAGCATTTGACGCTGCTAATTTCATCAGAACGTTTGCAAGTTGGTTCAAATCCTTTGCAGCTGCTGCTTCAGGATTGGAAAGAGCTTTCAGGCAGAACCTCCGGTTCAGGATTGACTTGCCATTGCATAATTGTGCCACTAGTTTTGATGAAGGTGCTGGAAGTGGAACCTTAACCTGGGAAGATCTTGAGATTACTGCAATTGTTGGCATAGGAGAAAGGGCAAAGACAGACAAGAAAATTGTTAAAACTAAGCATAAGTGATTTCGAGGAGCCATTGTCTTGTTGAAAAGATTGAAGTTTGCAAGGTTTTGTTGACGAATTTAACACTATGGTTTCTCTCTTTCTCTTTTTTCTTTCTTTTATATAGAGGTAGGAGAAAGCCTATTTATGAGAGTGTAGCTGGCATAACAAACAGTATTGTCAATTGTAACAACACTTTTCTCCAATTACATTTCGTTTAAGAAACCAAACAACCATAACTTTTAACTAAAACTATTATTGAACAATGCTGTGAATGCCATTTATTTTTCTGTTGGTTAGATATAACTAATTTTCATTCTTAATTTTTGTTTGAAAAATCTCATATTGGGATCTTGAGTTCTCAACAATTGTAACATACATGCAGGAAAATTCGGCAGCCACAATGGTTATTGTGAGGTAAAAGGTTCATTCAAGGCATAAGGTTAAGAAGAAGTTATCAATAATCATATAAAAACAACAATAAATGTATTGAAAAAATGTAATACTTTAAAAAGTTTTCGAATTATTCAAAAAAATTTAAATAAATTTTTATTTTTCTATTACATTCAATCAAACCTCTATATTTTTATTTTTGATCAAACTGACCTTTATAATTAGTCAAAATACAACTTGTCATTATTTTTTATGTTATATAGTGCTAACGTAACATTGATGTGAAGGGTAAAAATGCTATGAGACTATGTCATCATGTTATATTAGGTTGTCACATTATCATCCATCATGACATGTCAATATGTTTCGTCAGCACTATGTGACATAAAATGCAAATGACATTTTGATCAACAACGGTTAGTTAACCCTTAGTGATAATGACATTTTGATCAACAACGATTAGTTAACCTTTAGTGATAAGTGTCTATTTGATAAAAAATAAGAATACAAGTACTTGATTAAAATAATAAACAAATAAAGTTTTATTTGAATTTTTTTGAGAAATTCAAAAACTTTTTTAAGTATTATGTCAGTAAATTTTCAATATAACGTAAATTATTTTAATTTGGGTTCTTATTCAGATTTTGAATTTATGTTTATTATTGTTTAAAATGCTTAATATCTCTTTGATCATACCTTCCCTACTGTTAACTTATTTTTTGGTTAAGCTTAATTTTCTTGAAATTTCAAGCTTATCCGGAGCGGTAATGCTACATTAGATAGTGGCTCGTGTGCTGGCTAGTTGGCTGATCCCACACAGATCCATGATGTGATCCTTCTAAATCTCACAATTAATCCACAACAATTGCTGCTTAAAATAAGAGTTAAAAAGGACATTAATATTTAATTGTTATATTCAATTGAGTAAAGATGATTCTTTTTTGGGTAAAATACTCTGATCTTATTAATTTTGATCGAAATTACATGGAGATCTATTAGTTTTCGAAATGAATATTTTGCCCTAAGACTACAAACACCGTTAATAGAAATAATGAAAAAACTAAAATACATTTTTTATTAATTTAAAAAATTATTATTATATTTTACAAAAATATAAAAAATAAGGAGCAGCGATTGGTGCTTCCTTAGCGAGCTTGATTTGGGGCTCCCCCAGTGCTCTTTTGGGGAGCCCGATTGGGGCTCCCAAGGGAGCACCTGGTGCTCTCCTTAGGGAACCCGATGCTCCTCCCTAAGGGGAGCACTAGTACTCTTTCACGAAGCTCAACTAATGGGGACTTTTTTTTTAATTGATAAAAAAAATAATAAAATTATATAATTGTAATTATAAAAATTAATCAAGGGTAAAATTATATTTCTACCCTTGCCATGTTAGCGAATTAATGAAAATACTAATGGTTGACTAACGGCTGGACCTACGTGTCTAGCTAAAAATATTTTTTTAGGATGGAGTGTCCATCTAGAAAACTAATGGATCTCCGTTTAATTTCGATCAAAACTTAGAAAGTTCAGGGTATTTTACCCTTCTTTTTTTGTCTTACGTCAAAATCGCCACATTGATTGATATGTTTTACGAATTCATTTATCACTCCATTTAGCATCACCCTATGAAGTATTACTCTGAGTTTTAGCAAATTTGACATCCATAGGAGTTAAAAAGGAAAGAATATAAAATTATTATAGTTAAATAGTGGAGCTTTGTAACTATTTTAGAATTTTCGCTGCTAAATTAGAGCATATATTGGAGTTGACCACATCATTTTGGTGAGAAAAAGGGAGAGAGGTTTCATTTGGGGGAAGTCGAAAATCTATTAAGTTAACACATTTTGGAACAAGCATTTAGTTGAGTTTTAAAATTTCAAAAATTAAATTATTAAATTTTCATAAAAAAAGAATGAACTGATTAAATTGTATCCTAACCAACTAATGTTCCATTAGTTTGATCGGTTTTACCTATTTTTCAACATTTTATATTAAATAAAAATATTAAGTAGGAATATTAATAATATTTATCAATATTTATACTAATAAATTAATAATATTTATATACATGGAATACATAAGTTACATATATTTACATGTATTTATATTTGATGCACTGACAATATATAGCTTCTGTTAGAAAAGTAGTATAAAAAAAGAAGAAGACTTGAGGGGTGCTGTAACACACTGTCTTTAAAGAGTTGTTATCTATTATGGGAATTTGTAGATAAGGACTCTCCAAGATACAACAAACCTATTGCAAAATTCTATTAGTTGAAGTCTGCTTTGGAGGTACGTTCTCTTTTATAAGCACTGAATTAATGTGTTTCAATAGTTGTATTTGTTGAAAACATTGAACAATTAATTAGTGTATATCAATAGTTGTGTTTGTTGAAAAACACCTCCGTTTATATAAGAGTTATGTTTTAAACTGAATAGTCACATCTGAATAATTAATTAACTCATAATGTGAGACTTCTAACAAACTCAAACATTACAAACTATCTAACAATCCTCTACTAGTTTGTAATATTAATAATACTATATATAAGAAAAAATATCTTGAAGATTTGCACTTTCTATTAGTGTAGAAATTTTAAAGTTAAGATGAACTTATTGGTATTCATAGGGATTGAACCACAATTTCTTATGTCATAATCGAAAATATCACACACATAGCATTATTTAATCACTTTAAGATTCTGTCAACTATTTTAGAACTTATATGGTCTTGTGCTAATCTTGGTTCCATGAATATTTTTAAAAGAGTAAAACCTTTTAATTCTTATTTAAAGCAGCACCAATTTAATATTTATTTAGGTGGAATTTGACATTATGCCCTGTTACTATAGGCATTTAACATTTCCATCAAGCGCCTTATCCTCTCCTCGTAATAGTCGCACTAAATATTCTAGAATAAGGCTATTTAATATTAAAATTCAGTGCATAGTAACAACATATAGTAACTTGTTATTACTCATTGAACTTTTATTATTAGTTTTGCTAACTCAAAGTTGAGTTTACATTACTAGAGCATTTAAGTCAAGGGTTTTAACCCCATTCCACTAGATGTTGATTTATAGCCTCTTTTGACAATACTTTGGTAAGTGGATCAACTAAAAGATTTAACATAAACTATTGCTACAACGCTATTTGAGATTAATTCTCTTATGTAGGCATGTTGTAGACTTATATGTCTATGTCTAGACTTTCCATTATAAATTTTATTATGGCTACACACTTTATAGCCTCATTATCACAATATATGGAAATGGCTAACATCAGTTGTGGCTACAACTTTATATCTAATAAAAAATTTCTTAACAATTCCACTACTTTTCCAATAGTTGTGAATGCTAAGAATTCAAATTTCATTGTGGAATGCATGATACAAGTTTGCTTCTTAGATGCCTAACTAATGGCACTACCTCCGAAGGTAAAAATCCTTCCTAATGTGAATTTATTATCACCAATACTAATTATCCAACTAGCATTAGAAAATCTTTCCAAAGTATTAAGACAACCACTATAACAAATTTTCAAATTTTTAGTTTTCTTTAAATATCCAAGTACTCTAGTGATAGCCTTCCAATGATCTTTGCTAGATTTACTTGTAAAGCTTGAAAGTTTGCAAACGGCAAAGCCTATATATATCCGGTCTGGTATAATGTGCAACATACATTATGTTGCCTATGACACTTGCATATTCTAATTGTGCCATAACTCTTTCACAATTCTATCAGTTTTTATACTAAAATCATAAGGAGGATTAAACTCTTTGATTTTCAAATGACTAAATTTGTGAAGAAATTTCTATAAGTAAGGTTATTGATTCAATGAAATCACATTTTTATCTCTTTTGAACTTTAATTCCCAAGATGGTATCAACTTCATTAAGATCTTTCATTTTGAAAACTAAAATCAAATATTTCTTGGTTTCAACAATTCCAAGCATATTTGTACCAAAGATCAACAAATCATCTATATAAAGACATATGGTTACACAATAGTCTTTTGTAAATTTAGAGTAAATGTACTTATTTGAATTATTATGTACAAATTCGTTTGAAGGTATAGCATTATCAAACTTTTCATGTCATTGCTTTGGAGCTTGTTTTAGTCCATAAAGAGATTTGATTAGTTTACAAACTTTTCTCTCATTTTCAAGAAGTATAAAATCTTTAGGTTGCTCCATATATATTTCTTCACTTAGATCTCTATTTAAGAAGGCAGTTTTAACATCCATTTGATGTACATGTAATTTATAAATAGATGCTAAAGCCAAAAGCACTCTTATGGATGTTATTCTTGCTACCGGAGCATGAGGATCAAAATAATCAATGCTTTCTTTGTATGAAACCTTTAGCAATTAGTCTAGCCTTAAGGGTTTGCACCAAACCATCTGTGTTATAATTCCTTCTAAATACCCATTTACAACCTATGGGTTTTGATCCAAGAGGAAGATCAACCAAAACCCATGTTTCGTTTGACAAGATTGAATCCATTTCATTATTTATTGCTTCCTTCCAAAAAGCTACATCCCTTGAAGACATAGCTTACTTGAATGTTTTTTGCATCATCTTCAACATTTAATAAAAAAATATTTATTTATACACTTGGTTCTACTTCCTTCTACAAGGAATACTAATGCTTGCAAGTGAAGGAAATCTAGATCTAATCACTTTCTTTTTCTGGCTTTTTGACTTATTCTAAGCTCAATTTGGGTATCATTTCTTGTTCTTTTACTGGATGTACTTTGAGATGTCATATCGATTTGGTCACAACTTGAAATTAAGACATTTTGTTTACAAATAAAATTTATTATTAGAGTCATACAAAATTTATTTTCAATAAACTCAACATGTGTAGACTTTATAATAACATTTGATTGTAAATCTAAAATTCTATATGCTTTAGAATGTTGGGCATAGCAATAAAAACACCTTTAATTGCTTTAGATCCAAGCTTTATTCTTTGTGGTTCAAGAACTTTATAAAAGGTCAGGCACCCCCACACATTAAGATATTCTAAGCTTGGTTTTCTTCCATTCCAAAATTCATAAGGTGAAATCTTAATACTCTTGGATGGAACTTTATTAAGAATATGACATGTTGTTAATAAAACCTCATCTCGTAAATTATGAGGTAGATGTATATTCAATAATATAGCATTTGTCAATCAACTAATGTTCTATTTTTTTTTATTTCAGCCAATCCATTTTGTTGTGGTGAATAAAGAGTACTTTTTTGATGTATCAAACTATGTTATTCATAGAAATTATCAAATTCTATAGAAAAATATTTTTCTCTTCTATCACTTCTTAGAATTTTGATTTTTCACAATAGATTTATTTTTTTTAAATTTATGAAAACATTCATCCTTTGTTTTAATTAAATAGAAATAATTGAACTGTCATGACCCAAACCCAAGGGCCATGATTGGCGTAAAGATATCGATGGGAGTGACCCTCATAACCCATGTAAGCCTAAGATGAAAAAAATAAAACAATTACTTGAATTAACCTTATGGAACTCTTCACCATGGAACCATACATCAAATATGCACGAACATATTATATCACATAGGAATATATCATAGTAGTTAGCATGCTCACGTGCTTAAAATGCGTAGCAACACATATCAAAATAATAAGTATGGGCAATTTTGTGGCAAATACAAATGTAGCATTTTTTTGGCATATCTCAAACACATGTCATTTAATACAAGATATAAACATAGTCATATCTGTAACAATCAAACATAAATGACCAACCCAAATAGGAACGACGGAGAACAACTTAAAACAAAAGCACCGATGCCTACTAGATGCCTCACTGAACACCTAACAATGTTGACTATGGAACTAGCTCCTTCCAAAGTATAGCAAGCTCAAGCACTACTTATTTGCAAAACAAATGCAACTTACATGTGTAAGTTATAAAAAACTCCGTGATCAAATACAGGAAAGGGGAACATGCTAAACAGGAAAGTGTTTATGGAAGATACTTTTTAAAATAATGCAAGTAATCCATTTCGAACAATATCAAAGTTTTCCTTTCAAATATATCAAATATTCAAATAGTTTGGGAATTTAATTCCCAAGCAAAATCAATCATCCCAAGGTGCGAGAAATCTCAAATCATCGTCTCGATGAATACAAACACATTTAAAGGGATTTATAAGGTTTTGTTGAAAACCTATTCATAAGCCCTCGAAATGAGAATAATAGTTTGTAAAATGTTCAAATATTTCCAAGAAAACAATTAATAAATATCAGGTTTAAAAGCTTTTGTAGCAGATGTTGAGGAAAACAAAGTTTTAGTGCTAAAAATAAATAATGTTAATTCCTTTAGAAAACCCTTAAAGAAAACTTTTGGATTTCAAAAATAACATAATACGTACTAAGTTGAATAAATCAAGTTTAAACACCAATGTCAGGGAAAATACCCAATCCAAAGATCAAGGTCAAGACGAATACCAAATCCAAATGCCAAAATCGAAACAATTACCAAACTTAAGCACCAAGGTCGAAACAAATGCCAAATTCAAAGACCAAAATCTAAACAAATACCAAATCCAAAGTCCAATTCATAATAATATCAAATCCAAGTCCAAAATCAAAATAAATATTGAATCCCAAATCCATAAAGTCGAATATAATTTCAAATAGATAATGGAACGCTACATAGCATGGTTAATCAAATCAAAGTGTGCCATAACATCAAAGTGGTCAGATATATGGTAGTCATCGACTGTACATCAAAGGAGATAGGATCATATCAACTACCAAACAAAACCAAATCAAAGGGTAGAACTCCATTAACTACCCAATCAAAGCTAAGCATTGTGCTCAATGGCTAGTGGCTATTATCATTAGCTACAAGTCCATAACTCAAGTAGGTTCCACTATAACATTTTGTTTTACATTTTTAATATTCAAATGTTTGTTTTCATATGAAAAGGTGATCCATTCACCATCCAAGATTAAGGGTTCAAAACAAAATGAAGTCAAAGCGTCCAAAGTTCATTTCCAAACAAAGGATGAATTCAATCATTAACACAATCGAAGTTTGAAGCAAAGACTAAATCAAAATCATCAATCTCAAAGACATATTGACCCGATGCTAGCGTTTATGCAAAACTAATCATTTTTCATTATAAATTTTCAAATAATCAATTAAGCAATTATCCATAGATAAATATCAATTTTTACTGCATTAAACAATTGAAAGGCTTGTTCCTTATGCTCAAAATTAAATACATAATAACATATCTACATAGTATACAAAAATTTCATAAAACAAACTTGAAACCATTGTTCATATCACAAAGTTCATCAAAATACATTGTAATGCGAGGTTGTAGAATAGGCATGCTTAATTATATCAAAATAATTAAAAACGCCGTATCTACCAACTTCTTGAAACGTGCCTTTTTCAACTTGGCACATTTCATCGAAAGTGCGGTTTTTTCAACAATCTCAAATCACTCCAATAGCACCTAAAATTGAGGTTTAATCATCAACATTCTAAAAAACCCTTGAAAATTTCGGAATAGCTTGAATACCTATTTCTAACTCTATTTAATCTTCACTTATTCCAAATAATTTCCATAAATCTTTCATCCAAACCTCATACCCAATAATTAAACAACTTATTTTACCTAGTTTTTTCTCCTTGGTGAGCTTTTAATGGAGAAATCTAGCCCAATCTTGAAAACCTAGAAAAATTTTCTAGCTTTTAGAAAGAAAAAACAAAATCATCAAAACCAAGTTTTGGGAGTTAAAATCCTTACCTTTAACACTTAGAATCCAAGATTTGATGATGGAGTTTGAAGGTCTTGAGAGAAAATGGCTAGAAGAGCAAAGAAAAATGAAAAAATGAGTGAGCATGTAAAGCCTGACCTTATAAAATGCTTGTCATGACATACACGTGATGATAGCATGATTGCATGCTAGGAGAATACCGAAAAATTTACAAAAGTAGGTATTGTACCTAGAGGTACAACAAATTTGATTTAAGCCTCGAACTAGATCAAATAGGAATTTTAAGATGAGATTAAGAGCTTCACAGTCCATGGATGACTCAAAATGGTAATTCGGAGTTTGATGATCAATTTGGAGTCAAACCGAAATTTTCACTATTTAGGGGTAAAATGGTCATTTGCCACTTAGGGACAAAATGGAAATTTTTAAAAAAGATTTTTTTTTGCCCCATTTGACTTATTGGAGTATGATTTGAGGTTGAAAAGTGAAAAAAATTGTGATCCCGATATTTTTCGAAGCATAAGGGTAAAATGGTAATTTTGTCATTCCAGGGGCAAAATTATAATTTTACACACCTGACACTTGTCCAACACATAGATTTTACCCAATTTTATCATGGATAATTGAAGGAATTTAAGTGGTGGAGAGAGAAAGCTTAATAGTTAAGAAATTAAAAATGGACCAATGGGATGGTGACATGTGTCAAGTTAATATCCATTTTTTTTTTTAGCTTTAAAATCAGCAAAAATCAGCTTATTTTCTCTTCATGGGGCCAGCCATAGGAAGAACAAAGAGAGGAAAAGAAAAACAAGAAACCTAGGTGGGAAAATTAAAGAAAAAGTGTGGGATTTCAAGGAATCATGCAATCAAAGATAAAATTTCTTGATTTTGACTTGTGATCTACCTTTCCCATGCTTTTCTCCTTATTTTCCATGGTTAGATTTCATGTTTTCATGGTGAATTCATGGCTGCCCAAATGGGTATGGAGAGAGAATGAAGTTAGATTGATTTGATTTTAAGTTATATTAGTGTTTTAAGTTAGTTTAGCATATTTAGAAACAAAACAACAGGAAAAGAATTCATTTTCCCCCATTACCATCATTGGCCGAATTTCCTAGGGAGAATATTGTGGCTGAATTTGATGATATTTCATGATATTTTGGTGATATTTGATGTTTGGTGAGGCTAGAAATTAAATGAAAAATTTTGGTGCGAAAATACGAATTTTTGCTCAACATATAGACATGTGTAATTATTGACCTAGGATCGATAAATTGAACCTCATTCATAGTCACTAAGGTAATTTAGGTATAATTGGAGTGTAGAAAGTGAAAAGAATCGATTTGGAGTTAAATTGAAGATTTTAGCCGATTAGACTGAGAATGGTGCGAATTAGGTTGAATACCGTATTTAAATGGCTATTCGGACATTTTGCATTCCATATCATGCATTATTAGCCTAAATTAGTTTAATTTCAATTTAATATCAATGTGGTGAATTTCTCAATTTTGTATTGTGTCAAAGTGGTGAGTCCTCCGATAAAGGCAAAGAAATTGCATCCGAGGACCAGTAGACAAAGTACTTCGAAAGTCTGCATTCTAGACATTGTGAGTAAACTTACTGTCATTTTAATTATCTAGGGTGGTTTTTAGATGATTTCATAAATTCTATGGAAAAATGGATTCAAAAGGTAAATTTTCATGTTTTATGAATAAAGGTGTTCCAATGAAATTAAATTATAAATTGTTTTGAAACTAATAATGATTTTGAAAAATAGAGTACACGGAGACTGTTAATTGTGACAATTTGATTGTTTAAATTGACGACTTATGTTATATTGTTATTGTGTTGGCATGACTGGCTGGGCTGTGTTTAATGAATTGTATAAATTGTTTTATTTTACCCTTGCAGGCTGGGTAGTATTTCATTAGCCCTGTCATGCCGTCAAAATTTTGTTATATGGTGGATTATATATTAATTAATCACTACAGTAGGGGGTTTTTGTGGACCAGCCTTTTAGAGGGGCATGGTAAACCCCATTATAATTCGTACCTCGATTGGAGAGGCGTGTAAGGTATCTCTTGAGGTAAAGTTTAGGGTTCACTTCACGCTAAACCACCACGTGAGGGTGAACTCAGCCAATGCCAAGGAACGGCTGTGATGTCCAACGAAAATAGTGTTTTATGTGAAATGTGAATTTTTAACAGCCTTGGTGGTCTTGGTAGGATGCCTCGGCCAAGGTGTCCTTGAGAATGGATTTTTGGCACAAGCCTAGTTTTTATGAGATTCATAAGCCTCTTCACGTATTTTGAATGAAATGTATTCTAATGCTGTGACTCAGTTTACGATGATTAACTTTATTGTCTCCATGTACTCAACTCTAGATGTTTATGATGATGTTTGTTTACTCATTGGGATTTTATAATCTCACCACCCTCATTTCCATCCATTTCAGGTTCAGTATAGACTGTAGATAGCTGATCTCATCGAGGACTACCATTGGATTTGCATTTTCCAAACTGTAGGTTTACAGTCCTCTTTACTTTTGTTTATTTGGGAGCCCACTGGTTATTATAAATTAAAGTAAATATTTTGGTTTACTGTATTGCAATATGTAGGAATTTATTTTGCGTTTACGCTATAAAAATTATTTACGTAGTGTCTTAAAAATATTGTTTTATAAGAAAATGAGAAGCTGATATTAAAGCCTTGTGGGGTTTCGGTTAACATTTGGGGTAAGGAGTGTCGATCGGGACATCGAGACGGTTGTCACGGGCTCGAGGGGAGTATCGGGTCGTGACAGAGCATGAGGTTTTAAGGCTTTTAGGCCTGTGTTAGGTTGACTGAGTAGTCTATGATTGACTATAGAGGGTCTAAGGTCGATCCTTGGCTAGAAGGTTTGCATTTCTTCCATTTTCCCTTTATAAGATCGACTATAGAGGGTCTATAGTTAATCTTGGACCAAAATTTGTGAACTTCCCCTATGTTTACTTCACAGGATTGATTCTCTATGCACTGGGGTTGACTTATTAGGTCCAAATTTATAAAAATTGTTTGTTTTAAGGCCTAATCCCATTCTGAATCCCTTCCATAACTTCCATAACCTTTAGTTGTGAATTTTCAAGGATGAAATTAAGGTTTTTAAGTCAACCAAAGCATTTCCTAAGCTCACTAAGTTAATTGTCTAATTTATCCAAGTAATGAAAAGTACAAGTTTCACATTTTCCCCCCTTAAGAAAAATTTGTCCTTGAATTTAAATCAAGAATTACTTACCTCAGTTTTGAAATAGGTGGGGGTACTTTGCATACATCTTGTCCTCAATTTCAAGTCACCTCCTCATCAGAGTGGTTATGCCAAAGGACTTTCATTTAAGCTACATCCATGGTGCACAGTTGTTTTACTTGTCTATCCAAGATCTGTATTGGTACCTCCTTATGTGACAGATCATTGTTCTAGTGAATTTCCTCATAACAAATCATGTGAGATTGGTTGAGGCTATACTTACGAAGCATAGACACATGAAACATCGGATGAATATTGGAAAGATTCGAGAGTAGTGCCAATCTAAAAGCTATTGCATCAACTCTCTCCAGGATCTTAAATGGCCTTATTATCTTAAGCTTAACTTGTTTTTCTTTTTGAATATCATGATTCCCTTAGTAGGTGAAACCTTCAAGAATACATGGTCACCCACCTCAAACTTTATGTAAAGCTCGACCTTATAAAATACTTGTCATGACATACATGTGATGGATAACATGTTTGCATGCTAGGAGAGTCCCGAAAAATTTACTAAAGTCGGTATTGTACCTAGAGGTACAACAAAGTTAATTTAAGCTTCGAACTAGATCAAATAGGGATTTTAGGGTGAAATTGAAAATTTTAAAGTTCCAGAATGATTTAAAATGGTGATTCAGAGTTCGAGGATCAATTTGGAGTCAAATCGAAAATTTAACTATCTAGGGGTAAAATGGTAATTTTGCCACTCGAGGACAAAATGGGAAATTTTTTGAAAGATTTTGATCATATATGACTTATTGGAGTATGATTTGAGATTGAGAAGTGAAAAATTGTAATCCCGGTATTTTTTGGAGCATAGGGGTAAAATGATAATTTTACCACTCTAGGGGCAAAATAGTAATTTTCCACCACTAGGACACTTTTTCAGCATATGAAATTTACCCAATATTATCATGGATATTTGAAGGAATTTATATGGTGGAGAGAGAAAGCTTAATAGTTAAGAAATAAAAATGGACCAATGAAATGGTGACACATGGCATATTTATAACCATTAAATATTTGGCTTATAAATTAATATAAATCAGCCCATTTTCTCTTCATTATGGCCGGCCATAGTAAGAACAAAGAGAGGAAAGGAAGAACACAAAACCTAGGTGGGAAAATTGAAGAAAAAGTGTGGGATTTCAAAGAATCAAGCAATCAAAGGTAAAATTTCTTGATTTTGACTTGTGATCTACCTTTCCCATGCATTTCTCCTTATTTTCCATGGTTAGATTTCATGTTTTCATGATGAATTCATGGCTGGTCAAAATGGGTATGGAGAGAGAAAGATGTTGGATTGATTTGATTTTAAGTTATGTTAGTGTTTTTAGATAGTTTAGCATATTAAGAAACAAAACAACAAAAAAAGAATTCATTTTCCCCCATCACCATCATTGGCCGAATTTTCTAGGGAGGATATTGTGACTGAAATTGATGATATTTCATGATATTTGTGTGATAATTGATGTTTGGTGAGGCTAGAAATTAAATGGGAAATTTTGGTGTGAAAATCTGAATTTTTGCTCAACGTATAGACATGTGTGATTATTGACCCGAGATTGATAAATTGAATCTCATTCATAGTCACTGGGGTAATTTAGGTATAATTGGAGTGTAGAAAGTGAGCAGAATTGATTTGGAGTTAAATTGGAGATTTTAGCCAATTACATCGAGAATAATGTGAATTAGGTCGAATACCGTATTTAAACGACTATTCGGACATTTTGCATCACATTTCGTGCATTCATATAGATTTATAGAGCTTGAAATAGTTTATGATAAATTGACATAATTTATTGAAATTCGTGTCACGTATGATGTATAGGTGGTGAGCCCTCTAACAAGAGTAAAGAGATTGTGCCCGAAGACCGAGAATAGGAGTATATCGAACTCCTAGTACTGTGAGTAACCTTATCATCATTTTAATTATCTAAAGTATGATTTTAATCGATTTTGGTGAAATTTTATGAAAATGAGTTTAAATGGTTAATTTTTGGTTTTACAAATAAAATATGTTTAAATAAAATGATTTTATAAATTGTCTTGAAATGAAATAACGATTTTGAAAAATAGAGTAATTGGAGACCACTGTTATGTTGTAGATTTATGATTAGAATTGATGGCTTATGTTAATGTGTTGGCATGACTGGCTAGGCTATGTTTTATGAATTGTATGAATTGTTTTATTTTACCCTTGCAGGCTGGGTAGTAATATATTAGCCCTGTCATGCTGTCAAAATTTTATTGTATGGTGGGCTTAGCTTATTGCAGTAGGCGGGTTTCCATGGACTAGCCTATTAGAGGGGCACGGTAAACCCCGTTATATTTTACCTCGGTTGGAGAGGCGAGTAGGGTAACTCCCGAGGTATAACTTTTAGAGTTCACTTCATGCCAAACCACCATGTGAGGGGAAACTCGGTCAACGCCAAAGAACGACTATATTTTCAAAATAAAAACATGATTTATGTGTTCATAACTTTTTAATAGCCTTGGCGGACTCGGTTGGGATAGTCCTCGATCAATGTATCCTTGATAACTAAGTATGATAATGATTTTGGCACGAGCCAAAGTTTGAAAAAGTTCATAAGCCATACTGATTACTTGATTTAAATAAATTGATTTCATTTTGTTGAAATAAGTCGAAAGATGATAAATTACAGTTTGATGAAATGTTTTAATAGTCTCATTTTACTCGCCTTTAGATATTTTAAATGATATTTGTTTACTCATTAGGATTATATAATCTCACCACCCTCATTTCCACCCATTTCAGGCTTGGAATAAAATTGTAGAAAATTGATATCGGCGAGGACTACAGTTGGACTTGCCACATTCAAAAACTGTAGGTTCATTTCTTTTGATACTTTTAGTCATTTGTGGGCCCACATGTCACTGTAAATTAAATTCTATACTTTGGTTATCTGTATCACTGTATGTAGGAATTTATTTTGCTTTTACGCTGTAAAAATTATTTATGCAGTGTTCTTAAAATATTGTTTTATGAGAAAATTGAATATTTTATTCAATATTTTTGTTTTATACTAATAGTTATAATTTCATTTTAAATGAATGTTTTAGACATCCAAAATTATTTTTTATTATGAAATATGTGTTTTCCACTTGCATACTACATTTTTAACTGATTTTGAGATTTTTAAGAAAAATGACCAAAATACCCCTGTGAGACGAAAATTATTATTTTATTTATTTTAAGTTGAAAATTGCTTAAAATCTTTTAGAACGCGATATTCGACAACGGTTACTCACAAGGGAAATGAGAAGCTGATATTAAAGCCTTGCGGGGTTCCGGTTGACATTCCGTGTAATGAGTGTCGATCGGGGCATCGCGACGGTTGTCATGAACTCGAGGGGAGTTCTGGGTCGTGACACTTTAAGTCTTGACGCCTATGGTCGACGTATGATTTTTTTTCTTTGAGCTATCAACAACATATTTCAAATCAATCAGATCTTATTGATGACTTCTTGAACTATCTCTAGTCCAAGTAGCTTCTTTTCACCAACCTCAAACCAAGCGATAGGTGATCTACACTTACGCCTACATGATTCCTCATAAGGCACCATCTTAATACTAGCCTAGCAACTGTTGTTATAGGTGAACTCTATCAGAGGCAAGTGTCAATCTCAAGAAACTCCAAAATCAACAACACAATCCCGTAACATATCTTTCAAGGTCTATATAGTTCTCTTAGATTGTCCATCGATTTGCGGATGAGAGGTAGTGCTGAAATTTAGCTTAGTTCCCATAGCCTTTTGGAATTTATCCTAAAATCGACTAATAAACTGGTACCTCTATCTGAAACTATGGTAATTGGAACTTGTGTAATTGCACTATTTCCTCAATATATAGACTCGCATACTAGGCCGTCCCATCACACTAGTATGAAATAAGTGGACTTAGTCAATCTGTCTACGATGACCTAAATGGAATCGTACCCTTTACTAGTGCGAGGTAACCTCGTCACAAAATCCATAGATATGTGTTCCTACTTCCACTTAAGAATAGGTAAAGGTTGTAGCAAACCTACGAGCCTCTGATGTTCTGCCTTAACCTGTTAGCATACTAACACTTAGCCACAAACTCGATTACATCTTTCTTCATACCCTCCCATTAGTATACCTCTATCAAATCATGGTACATCTTAGTGGATCCGAGATGTACACCATAAGTCGACAAATGTGCCTCCTCAAGAATCTATTTTTTGAGACCATCTAAATCCAGCACATACACTCTTGCTTCATAATGGAGTAACTGATCGATATTTCTAATTAAGTGCTGCCCCTTATTCGCTTAGGCACCATTTAAGGCCTTGGTCACCTATTCATCCTTCTCTTGGTCTTCCTTAATGCGATCAAGTATCATAATCCTAACTCAAAAGTGTGCTAATATAGTTAAACCTGTGGCCTGGACCATTTGGTCGGCCCATTTTGTATTAAAAATAAGATGGGTTGGGCTTGAATTTTTCAAGCCCATATTAGAACTGGGCCTAGATAGGCCAACCCATCTGATCATTGGGCTATCTCAAGCTGAGGCGGGCCAACCCAACGAGCCAAAAGAAAAAAAAAATCTCTCAAGTGGCCAAGTCCACTAGCTCTTTTTTTTTTTTGCTCTGCCAACTGGCCCAACTCATTCTATTGTCCCATTTTCCCCTTTCTTTTCTTTCACTCTACTGTCCCATTTTCCCCCATTTCTTCTTTCACTCTACTACTACCATCTTCATGATTGCATCCTATTTGTTTTCTCTTCTTTTTTCCTTCTTTTTGTTTGTTTTTTCTATCTATCTATCTTTTGCGTTTTTTAGGTTAATACTTTTAGATCTTAAATAATCCATTCCTTTCTTTGATTTCTTTGCCAAAAACATTATATTTTGAGGTATGTTTCTCTCTCTTTCTCTCTCATTTTATGATTCAGTATTTTGTTTTGTTTTCTCCTTTGTATATGCTTTATCTATTGCTACTTTTACTTTTCTTATTTTTTTTAGGTAATTGAAGATTGGTTTGGGATTGTTAGGATTTAGGGATGTTTGTTGATATAGATCATGTTCAGTTACTCTTTCTTGTTTTTGTTTTTTTTTTCTCAGTCAAATAAATTATTTTCTATAAACAACCAGAAGTTTTAACAATCAACCCTTGTCCCCATGTTATTCAAAGTATATATAAATAATATGGTTGCATGAAATATATATATAAAGTAGTAACGATTAATTGTTCTAATTAGCTGCCTTTCAAAAGAAATTCTAATTACCTATTGGAATTTGTTGTATAGCATCATTATTTCACATGTTTTAGTACATGAAATATTTGACATTATTTGTTGCTCTTTTTGTTTCCACATTTAATTCTCACTTGCATTGCAGGGTTTTTACAATCTTTTTTATTCCTTTCACGACTTATCCCCAAGTCCAATGATAGATTGATGTTTCCCAATAGTTTTTCCTTTATACTTAGCACAACCCTAAAAGCAGCAAATAACAGAAGGGATAGTTGTTTAGATATTTATATTAAACCCACTCCAAGAAAATCAATCTTTAACCTAATAAGGAAAATCAAATCACTAGCTAGGCAACTCACTACCATTCTATCCCAACACCCCCCCAAAGAAAAGGTTGTCTACTTTTTTCAAGGAAAAAAAAAATTAAAGAGTCCATGTCAAACTTGCATAAAAAAGATGTTAACATTAGATATTTTCCTATTAGGGATTGGCTTTAGCTGTGTTACAAAAAAAAAAAAAAAAGTAAACATAAATATAAGGGAGATGCATTGTTTTGATTTAGACTTCCTAACCCATAAATATTTGGACCCACTTTTAATTACTCCTCTTTTCTCTCCTTGTATATTTTATTTATATTTTATTTAATCATATATAAATAAATATTGTTGTTCGTTGGTGTAAATTTTTAATATTTGTTATTCATGTTTATATTATTTAAAAGTGATGATGATGGACCAATCAGTTAAAAATTGTGTAAATTTGGACAATGATGTGAAAATTTTGAATGATGATGAAATTCCCTCCCAATCCCTTATATCTGAATCTGAACAATTGAGTAAGAGGGCAAAAAAAGAAACTTTAAATGTTTAGAGTTATTTCACTAAAATAGGCAAAAAGTAAGATGGAGTTGAAAGGGCAACTTGTAACGGTTGTAAAACAG